>NC_143433.1:0-300000 GCF_059467195.1 Physcomitrium patens | reverse complement strand
ATGGATTGGATGTAAATTTTGTATGATTTGGAGTTTTTATGAAGGAGTTATTAGTACTCATAGTTAAGGTATCAATTTCATACCTACTGTCAACTTTGGAACATAGCATACGTTTACAAAGAGCAATAAAGGATTGGCAATTGAAATCGAAGAGAGAACTTTCTTGACTATACTTTTCATATACTATTTGATGAATTTGGAATTTGCATGAAGAAGTTATAGAGATTTGAAGTCAACACATCTAAATCAAAGGAAGAAAGTAAGTAAGTGATTTTATTCATAATAATGATTGGAGCCATATCTTGAGTTTCTAGACAAATTTTTGGTTCAAATGTGTTAAAAAAGATGAATTATTGTGTTAAGAAGCTATACATATGAACTTTGTAGCATTTGAGTGCTTAATTTGTGAGATATGAAGAAAATTGCATGTGAGTGTATAAAAAATAGGATTTGAAGCTACTGTTAGGATTTTGGTTATATCTTAAGATCTGCAACGAATTTACAATTGAATTTTTTTGTGATAGTTGTTAGAAGTACATCAATACTTCACGTAAAATTTGAGTGTGTTTGAATAGTCTAATTAGAAGATATGAGTTTTTGAAATTTAGGAATAATATCTCATAAAGATATATAAGAATTTAGAGTTTTTTATATCATATTTTGGATGTTTTTGAGAACTGAAGACTTAAATATTTGATGTAAATGCTTCTAAAAGTGTTATATATATATATATATATATATATATGTACAAACTTGATCTTGCTTATCTCAAGACTTGATTTAGCAATTAGTGATAGCCAAGAGACTCAATATTTTCTTGAGGCAAACCTTCTATCTTGACACTGTTACCTATTCCAAAACAATCATGGTCTTCCATTTCTATGGATTTTATCACAATGTCATGATGTAACACGACTAATAGGTGAAAGAGTGTAAAAATTATTATAATATAAGAGATCTTAGTTCAAAGTATTAGAGTAAATTATATTAGAAATATAGTTAATAATCAAAAGGATAGTAAAACTAAAAAGTACCAATATTGTCTTTTTACAAAATGGCCTTCTACTTACTTTGTTGGACCATAAATAAGGCAAAATAAAGTAGATTAGAAAAATAAAGAATGTGACCATTTATAGGAAGAAGTTAGGAGTTGATTTTAACAAAAACTAACTCAAAAAGACAAAATTTGATACCTAAGCAGGGCCGGTTATCAACCTAGATTGAAATCAGATCCAAAGGTTCAAAACTAAGCACCCATGGCAACTCCAAGATTCTTTTTAAGATCAAAGAGTGGAGTTGGAAAGCAGACTGCATAAGATTTCTATAAACATTATTTTTTTATGATTTGGATTCATAATGACTTTGTAAGAGCTTTAGAAAGTCAAGTTTGTTTTTGGATGACTACAATTTTGTGAAATAAAATAGGATTGACGTTTTGGGCGATTTCAAGAGTTTTGTAGATCTATAGATAAAATTTTGTAGGTTAATGGTTATAGTTGTGCTTAATATGTATTATAAATTTTACCTAGATCTAATGGTTGAATTGAGGATTATTGAGGTTTAAGTAGATCAAGGTGTCAAAAAGTAGAATTTTAGGTCCAGTGAAGGTTTTTAAGATTTCTTACAATGTATTAGTTGGATTGGAGTGGAAGTTGTGTGTTTAAGAAGTAGACTTGTTTTCCTTTGTATGTAGAAATTGTGAGATTAATAAAATAGTTTAATAAGAAGACATTGGTACTGAAAATTCCACATTTAGATTGGAGAAGAAGGTTGACTCACATTCGAGCACGTTCTTGTGATTATCATTCATTTGAAGTTAAGAATATTATCTTACTCCTCACAAATTTTGACCTCAATCTAATAGTTGGATTAGAAGAAATTGAGTGCTAAGATTCTATAATTTTGAAGGATATTGGTTATTGCTACTGGATATTGGTTTTTACTATTGGATATTGGGTATTGTTATTGGATATTGATTTTTACTATTGGATATTAATTATTGCTACTAGATATTGCTTTTTGCTATTAGATATTACTTATTACTATTAAATATTGATTGTTACTACTGGATATTGATTTTTGCTACTGGATATTCGTTATTGCTATTGGATATTAATTATTGCTATTAGATATTGATTTTTGCCACTAGATATTGGTTATTGCTATTGGATATTAGTTATTGCTATTGGATATTGATTTTTGCTACTAGATATTGATTATTATTATTGGATATTGGCTACTTTTATTAGTTATTGGTCACTTTTATTGATTATTGGTTGTTGCTATTAGTTACTGTTACCAAAGCCAATTAAAATTACTTATTATTTATTGTTGCAATTTTTCCTTTACCTTCCACAACAAGATATCCAATGCATTCTCAAGCTAAATGCCATGTAATATGACAAAGAATCTTCTAGTCTTAGATTCATATGATTCTATATTTGTAATCATAGATTGCTTCACCAAAATAGCACATCTTGTACCATATATAAAATCTATTTTACATAAAAAAATAGCTAAGCTTTTTATTGACAATATCTATCGCTATCATAGATTACTAAAGGATATTATATCAGATAGGGGGTTTCAATTTGTATCAAGATTCTAAAGATAGATATAAAGCTTTCTTTAGTTTTTCATCTTCAAAGTGATGGATAAACAGAATGGAGAATCAAATTTTAGAACAGTATTTGAGGTGTACTATCAACTATCATCAAGATGATTAGACAACACTTTTGTAATTGGCAAAGTTTGCATACAATAATTCAATACATTCTTCTAATCAACAAACACTTTTTTTTACTAATTATGGTTATCATCCATGACTTGATACTTTTGACTTTTCAAAAGTTGATAATCATGTGGCACAAGATTTAGCAAATCATTTGTCAGAGCTACATGCAACAATGAAGATACAATTAAAAGAAGCTCAAAGACAGTAAAAGACCAACTCAGATGCCTATCACAAGGAGCAACCACAATTCAACATAAGTGACAAGATATGGTTACTTTGTCACAATATCAAAACTATTTGTTCTTGTGATAAGTTGGACTATCATAGGCTGGAACCTTTTTCTATTTGTGAATAAATCAATCATGTTGCTTATCGAATACTTCTATCGCAGTGTATGAAGATCTATCCTATATTTCATATATTCCTTCTTGAGCCGTATAAGACAATGAATATTTTGGAAAGAAGACAAATGTCATCTCTTCCTATAGAAATAGATAATAATCAAGAATTTGAGGGAGAAGAAGTCTTAGACTCAAGGTGGCGTTGAAATAGGTTGGAATATCTTGTTCATTGGTATGGATATGATATTAGTGAATGCACATGGGAGCCATTAAAGAATCTTACAAATGCAGCAAAGAAAGTTGAAGCTTTTCATCAACGAAATCTATCAAAACCAAGATGAAGAATAACAAATCTTTGCTATTAAAGAAACAAGATCAAAGGAAGATAACATTCTACCTTCTATCTTTCTTTGAAGCTTGTGTGTATTTGTGACGCTAAGGAGATGGAGAACCAACAACCAGCAAATTTAATTTAAGAGCTTTCATTTGTAGACTTACTAGATGAGACATTGCAATTGTCACAACCTTCAAGATGACAAAATCAAGATGAAGATCCTCAAGAATGACATATCTTTCCTCAAATAGATGGCAAGATACAACATGTTTGGTATCACAACCTTGGAAGAGGCTCTCGCTATTTGGTGATTTTTTTAGAGGTAGAAATAACTCTTAATGATGTTTGAAGTATTTTATTTGAAAGAAGTTACAAAAGCCTCAATGACAATCAAATAACGGGGTGGTCTTCTTATCCTTGAATGAGACACTATCGATAGCTGAAAGGACCTTTCAACCATCTTCAAAGAGAGCAAAGATCGAAGTATATATCAATTATAATTTGTGGAATCTTGGACTTTCTCAACATATAAAAACCTCTCTTCATGGAACTCGTTCCTAGAAGGGGGAGTAATATCACGAACATATATATTTATCCCAATAATTACTTATTGTCAAGGACAAAGACTCGATGAGGGAAAATATACACCAAAAGGCTATCTCGATATAATAAGTCAAAATATAAACAAGTAGGTATATTAAAAGGAAACTGGAATGGCTATTGCCACAAGACAAGAAACTAAAGACTCTTGAACCTGGACTAAAAGCAAGAAAGGAGTTGACAAGAGTGAAGAAGCCTTCACTCTTGTCTCTATATATACTATCTAACTAGGGGCTACGTGGCGACGTTCTATAGGACCTCCAATATGTGTTGACTTTGTAAGACACATGCCTTGACTTACAAGGTAAGTTTTTCTACGTGTGGGCCACATAGTTAGCTTGATCTTCAAGCTAACAACATGTGTGGCACATGGCCAACTTGTTGACCACGTTTCTAATCCAAAAAGTCAATTAAAGACACCTATGAAGTCAAAGCAACGTCTATGAAGTTTCTAGGAAGCTTCTATATTAAATATTATAGAATTAACTTACTTTTATCTACTTTTACTTACTTCTACCTATTTCTATATGTAATTATTAGCTTACATGATTATGGCTGTGATATTATCCCCCCTTCTAGAGACGAGTTCCACGAGGAGCGGTCATCATATGTTGAGGAAATCTATGATGCGACGAATTGTATTCGCCACATACTCTGATCTCTGTTCTCTTCGAAGATGATTGATAGGGCCTCTCAACCATCGGTAGTGTCCCATACCAGGGCGGGAAGACCACCCAGTTATTTGATCATTGTTGAGGCCTTCGTAACTTCCTTCGAATAGAATATTCAGAACACCATCAGGAGTTGTTCCTACCTCTAGCAAAATCACCAAACATCGAGAGTCCCTTCCCAAATCGTGATACCAAATGCGTTGTATCTCACAATCTGTTCGAGGAAGAACATGTCGTTCTTGAAGATCTTCATCTCAATTGCGTCGTCTTGAAGGTTGTGACAATCGTAATGTCTCGTTCGGTAGGTCAGCAAACGAAGGTTCTTGAGTTGAATCTGCTGGTTGTTGGCTCTCCATCTAATTAGCGTCACAAATGCAAAGAAGTTACAACAAGGATAGGAAATTGAATGTTATCTTGCCTCAATCTTGTCTCTTTTATAAGAGAGATTTTCATCTTGGTTTTGATGGATGTTGTTGATGAAAAACTTTGACTTTAGCTGATGCATTTGCTAGATTCCTGGATGGCTCCCATGTGCGTTCACTAATATCATATCCGCGCCAATGAACAAGATATTCCAGCTTATTTCGGTGCCGCCTTGAGTCTAATATCTCTTCCACCTCAAATTCTTCATTATTATCTACTTCTATAGGAGGCGGTGGCATTTGTCTTCTTCCTTGTATATCCACTGTCTTATATGGTTCAAGAAGAGACACGTGGAATACAGGATGGATCTTCATTGACTCTGGTAGATGTAACCGATATGCAACTGGGTTGATCTATTCAGAAACAGAAAAGGGGCCAAGCCTACGATAGTCCAACTTGTGACAAGGTCGAGTAGTCTTGATATTGCGACGAAGTAGCCATACCTTATCACCCACGTTGATTTGTGGTTGCTCCTTATGATATAGATCTGCGTTTATCTTTTGTCGTTCTTGAACTTCCTTAAATTTCGTCTTCATTATTGCATGTAACTCTGACAACCGATTTGCCATATCTTCTACTGCAGGATTATCAAATTTTGAAAAATCAAAAGTATCAAGTCGTGGATGATAGCCATAATTGGCAAAGAAAGGTGTTTGTTGCGTGGAAGAATGTATCGTATTATTATAAGCAAACTCTACCAATGGCAGAAGGGTTGTCCAATCATCTTGTTGTTAGTTGATAGTACACCTTAAATATTGCTCCAAGACTTAGTTTACGCGCTCTGTTTGTCCATCAGTTTGAGGATGGAAAGCCGAAGATAGCTTTATGTCCACTTTTAAAATCTTGAAAAGGGTCCTCCAAAATCTTGACACAAATTGAGAACCCCTATCTGATATGATATCTTTAGATAATCCATGATAGCGATAGATATTATCAATGAAAAGCTTAGCTGTTTCTTCACCTGTGATAGATTTTGTACATGGCACAAAATGTGCCATCTTGGTGAAACGATCTACTATCACAAATATAGAATCATAAGATCTTGAGCTTGGAAGATCTGTGATGAAATCCATAGAAACAGAAGACCATGGTTGTTCTGGTATAGGTAATGGCTGAAGAAGTCCGTAAGGTCGATGACGAGGAATTTTTGATCTTAAACAAATATCACATGATTGTACAAAGTCTTTGACTGACTTCCACATTTGTGGCCACCAAAAATCTCTTGATATGAGTTCCAAAGTCTTATTATATCCAAAGTGCCCTGCTGCTGGAAAGTCATGATGTGCTTGAAGAACACGTAAACGTGCTTCTCCTTCTGGAACATATAGGCGTCCTTCAAAATATAATAGATTATTCTTGAACTCGAACTTAGAAGGATCATGAGACTTGGAAGAATTATTCTCGATATCATAAACAAGAGGGTCTGAGGACATATTGGACTGGATTTGCTTGAAAAAAGTTGAATCAACAGTCAATGTTGATTTCATTGCTCAGAGATGAAATTGCTTCGGTTTCAAGAGGACCGTTCTTTGTTGCTCAAAAGCTGCATCTCTTTCTTTTGGTGCAAAATAAGAATGTCTAGATAGGGCATCAGATAAACCTTGTTGTTTTCTTGGCCGATAAGTGATAATGAACTCGAATCTTGACAAAGACATACTCCAACGAGCTTGACGACGATTCAACACGCATGCTGACATGAAATACTCGAGGTTCTTGTGATCTGTATACACAGTGACTGGACTAGAAGCGCCTTCTAGATAATGACGCCATTCTTGAAAAGAATCCACGATCGCAAGAAGTTCTTTATCGTGGATCTCATAATTGATCTCGGCTGCTGAGAATTTTCTTGAATGAAAAGCTATCAGATGAAGTTTGTCATCTGTTCCCATTTGTGATAAAATTGCACCCAAGGCAAAATCTGATGCATCTGTTTCTATAAAAAATGCCTTGGAAAAATCAACACGATATAAGACTGGTGCAGAGACAAACGATGTCTTCAAGGCTTCAAATGCTGTTTCCGCTTCTTGATTCCATTGGAATTTATCTTTACTAGTCAAGCATGTAAGTGGAGCTGCAACTCGTGAGAAATCTTTGATGAAGATCCGATAGTAATTGGCAAATCCCAAGAAACATTGGACATCTCTTACTGTCCTTGGAATCTTCTAATCCATGATTGTTTGGACTTTCTTAGAATCCATCATGAGACCATCATTTGAAATGATGTATCCTAAAAAGTCAACTTGAGTAGTGTGAAATACACACTTTTCCATCTTAGCGTACAATCCTGCATCTCTAAGTTTTTGTAATACTTGACGAACATGTATTTCATGTTCTTCGACGTTCTTAGAATAGATCAGGATATCGTCTAGATAGCAAACGACAAAATTGTCTAAGAATTCACGAAATACATCATTCATGAGATGTTGAAAAGCAACTGGTGCATTCGTGAGTCCAAAGGGCATGACATTATATTCGAAATGTCCATACCTGGTTCGAAACGCAGTCTTCCATTCATCTCTTTCTTTGATCCGTACTAGATTATATGCTCCTCTTAGATCTATTTTTGTATAGATCTTAGCTTGATTCAATTGGTCAAAGAGTCCTGATATCAAAGGTAATGGATACTTGTTCTTGATTGTGATCTTGTTGAGTCCTCGATAATCAACACACATTCGTAAAGATCCATCTTTTTTCTTTACGAATAGAATTGGAGCTCCTGCTGCAGATTTTGAATGGCGTATGAAATTCTTCGCTAAATTCTCGTCAATATATGTCTTGAGTTCAGCCATCTCATCTTGCGATAAACTGTAAATTGGTCCAAATGGTGGCTGAGTTCCTTCCTTGAGGTCGATTGAACAATCATATGGGCGATGCTCAGGAAGAATATCTGCATTCTTTTTCTCAAAAACGTCTTGATACTCCTGATATTGACTTGGAATGCCAATTGAAGTCTTTACGTTTTCAGAAATAGGTGCAGCATAAATAGCAAAAGTTGATCCTTCTTTTGCTGCGTGTATAAATGCTTTTGCACCTATCAGTACGGGTTTTACTACACTAGACTTATAATTTTTTACTTGGTTGGTAGAACTATTAATAACGCTTTGGGAAAAGTCAAGTTTACGCGAATTCCAATCTATTCGAGGGTTATATTTTTCTAGCCAGGATAAACCTAAAATAATTGGATTGGACGGGGATTTAATTATGTTAAAAGCTATGTAGCTATCATGACCATCTATTGTTGCTTTTATAGGATGAGTTTCATGAGTGACATCTCCAGAAGACAAGGGACGACCATCTATGACTTCTACATGTACTGGTTTAGGTTTCTGTACAAAGGATATTTTACGACTTTTAACAAATTGTTCATCTAAAAAACATGCTGAGGCTCCCGAATCTAATAAAGCAGAGGCTTTGTAATTCTTAGGTCCTAAATATAAGTCTATTATAAAACAAGGAGAGGGTTCTGAGGAGAGGATAGGACCTTCATTAGGAATTGTACAAGGTTCCAGCTGCACGGTCCCTATTGTAGCTGGACGAATCCGTTTTCCGACATGTTGTCTTCTTTGACCGTCGTATCTCTCATTTTATAGTTGCGTCGTTTCTTTGGATAATGTTTAGCAGTGTGCTTAGGTTCTCCGCAATATAAACATAATCCTTATTGACGACGACGAATCTTTTCTTGCTCAGTTAGAGGTTTAAAACGTACCGCGTCAATTTGCATGTCTTCTACTTCTGAATGTACGTTTGGCAAAGATGTTGATGTTGCCATTGAGTAATAACGTTGAGGTTCCCGTGAATGATTCTCGGATCGAAATTTGAAAAGTCGATTATCATATTTTACCGCAAAATCGATTGCTTGACTCAAAGTTTGAGGATCAAGTAAGTTGAGCATCAATTTCTTTACTTCGTATTGCAATCCATAAAGAAATTGACTGATGAGTGCAGCATCATCCCACTTGATGTCAATTGCAAGTTGTCAAAATTGTGAAGCATATACTGTTACTGAGCGATTTTCTTGTCGCAGAATTCGGATCTTATTTGTTGCAACACGAGTTGCATCGTGTTCACCATACATAGATCGAAACTCCACCAAAAAAGCTTCCAAATTGTCCAATATTGGATTTCGTTGTTCAAGAAAAGACGAAAACCACGATAATGCAGAACCAGAAAGTAGAGTGCCAATAAACCTGACTTGTGATCCTGGAGTTGGATAGCTTTGCGGTTGAAATTCAATTGCCAATTGTACTTGATTGATGAACCCTCGAAACTTTGATCTCGTACCATCAAATTTCTCAGGTAAGGCAATTCTTGGTTCTCTAGTGCTTATAGGGTGTTGTACAATTGGAGAAGGAACGTGATTTGTTGTAGATGTTGAAGCAGCTCCGATCATCTCTATATCTCCACTTTCTGCTATTCTTGTTCTTTCCTGTGTTGGTGAATTGAGTTGATGCATCGCAAGCATTAACTCCCTCATTTGCTCTTGCATTTGTGCCATTGCACTCTTCATTTCAACAAGCTCTGCCATAATGACACTAAGAAGAAAATTTTGTTTGATATTGCTCAAGACAAAAGAAAAGAAAGACTTGATAACAAAGAAGATACTAAGAACAATATCAATTTAGAAGTGGGTAATCCGCAAACTTCTAATACGCTTATGTCTTGTCAAGAGAAAGGGGTAATCCACTCTTACTCAAGAAAAAACAAAGCTCTGATATTGTAAGTGTACTCTTGTCAATCTGTCAAGGACAAAGACTCGATGAGGGAAAATATACACCAAAAGGCTATCTCGATATAATAAGTCAAAATATAAACAAGTAGGTATATTAAAAGGAAACTGGAATGGCTATTGCCATAAGACAAGAAACTAAAGACTCTTGAACCTGGACTAGAAGCAAGAAAGGAGTTGACAAGAGTGAAGAAGCCTTCACTCTTGTCTCTATATATACTATCTAACTAGGGGCTACGTGGCGACGTTCTATAGGACCTCCAATATGTGTTGACTTTGTAGGACACATGCCTTGACTTACAAGGTAAGTTTTTCTACGTGTGGGCCACATAGTTAGCTTGATCTTCAAGCTAACAACATGTGTGGCACATGGCCAACTTGTTGACCACGTTTCTAATCCAAAAAGTCAATTAAAGATACCTATGAAGTCAAAGCAGCGTCTAGGAAGTTTCTAGGAAGCTTTTATATTAAATATTATAGAATTAACTTACTTTTATCTACTTTTACTTACTTCTACCTATTTCTATATGTAATTATTAGCTTACATGATTATGGCCGTGACACTTATATGTTTAGGTAGAAGTAAGTAAATATAGATTAATTTCATATAGTCTGTTAATGAAGCTTCCTAGAAGCTATATAGATGCGGTTTTGACTTTAGATGTATTTGTAGGTTGGAAACTTGGCCAACAAGTTAATCACGTGTTGGTAGCTTGTGGAACAAATTAACTCCCCATAGTAGCTTGTGAAACAAACTAACCATGTGACGCATACATAGATAACTTGTCTTGCAAGTTAAGACATGTGGCTAGCAGAGTCAACATGTTTTAGAGGTCCTGTAGGACATTACCACATAGCTCTTAGTTAAGAATATATATGGAGGCAAGAATGAAGCCTTCTTCACTCTTGTCAATGCCTTTCTAATCCTTAATCTTGTTTCAAGACTTTCTAGTCTTCTTGTTTTTGGCAATAGCCATTCTAGTTTAATATTACATCACCTTTCGACTGACTTTCTAGTTCTCTTCAATGACACAATTAAAGATTTTCTTTCTTTAAGATTCATGTCCTTGATAAAGAGACAGAAAATTTTCTTCTAAAGATCACATTATGTCCATCATCTGCAAAGATTTTATTTAAGTTGGAGCAAAGATATTTTCAAATAAAGATGGTATTTACAATGACCATTAACAAATCTTAAAGGTAATTATTTAAGAACGTAGAAATAGATTTAAAAATCCTAATATTTGCACATAAACAATTGTATGTTACTCTTTTACAATGCACCTCTTTGAATATGATCAAGATCCTATATTTTAAAAATAATGAACAAAAAAATACTACAATAAATGTAATTTATCTAAAATTTCTTTAAACTTGGTTATTTAATTTTTGTAATAAATAAAAACTATGTTTGCCAATTACAATGAAGTAACATAAATGGTTCCACTATTATGCATATATATATATATATATATATATATATTTTATTCTTAGTCAATATTTCTTTATGAGTGGTCAATTTTTGACCTAGCAACTACAAATTAAACTTTTATACATTTTTTGTGGCCAATAGCATGAATATATTATATTGAAAGCTTATAACTTAAGCTTCCAATATAATAAAAATCCAATATAAAGATAAACAAAGATGTATTTTTAATATGTATGTGTTCTTATTTTGCTAAAAATATAGTGGTAAAGAAACATAGATTTTGATCCAACAAAGACTAATTCTATTATTCTATTTGATTACAATATTTTCTATAAATAATATCAATTCTCTTGCTATCCAAGTTTTGTTTTATCTATAAAGAAAATCATTGTTAAGGTCTATTTGTTTTTTCATCCAATCTACCTTTGTTTTGAAGAATATATTGTAATATTCTATCAAATACATCTAAATTATTATTCTCACATGCATGTCATTCTTTACTTCTGTCTCAAAAACCTTTGCATTTTGTTGGATCCAAATGTTCTATACATAATTTGCATAGCAACAACCAAATAAAATTAAAACATCTATATAAAGAAGAAAATGAAAGTACAAAAATTGCTTGGTCTCTTTGGACTACTCTCTGCAAATTCCAACTTCAATACCCAAAATATCTACATTTTGAATTCTTCTTTGATTGTAATCCCGAAATTTGTAAAAAATAGTTTCATAACTTTGAAATATGAAATCAACATTGGAAAAAATATACTGAAGTAAATTTGAGCCCTCCATGCATTTACCATTGGCCTTACACAAAGTTTGGTCCATATATTTGGATTGCACTTATTCCTTGTAGTTGAAAGATTATTGTAGAAAATGTCTGTCATTTGTTTTAGGAACTGTGTAGTCCAACCCACTCAATTGTTTTAGGAAGCTGCAATCCTGCATACAAAAGTACATTGTGCAAGATTCACGACAACCTAAATAGAAGATTGACGAAATTCATCAAAATATTCACTCTTGTGATCTGAGAGGGACTCCAGTGTCAGAGCGCATCTCAAGTCTGCTGGAATTTGTACACGGAAGAGATGATCCACCAGACTGACCAAATGCTACGCAATCACCACCAAATTAGGCCATCGTGAAATTAAAAGATCGTTGTCAAATCTAATTCAAGACGTGTGTTCCAGCACAAAATCCACCGCGCATTGTACATGTATGGATTGAGTCAGTGCACGGTATGGAGACCACCGATGAGAGCTACAGCACCAGACCATGTAATACTAGAGACTCGACCACATGGATGAAGCAAGGCTTTTCGTTAAATAATTATACAGAAGGCAAAGATCATTAACATAGAATACTTAGTATCAAGCACTTCAACCAACAGACAATAGACCAGATTTATTCATCCATGGAGTCACTGCGATCCGGTAAATGAATTAAATCGATGAACTTTGGAACCTCGATGCACAAATAAACTACAGTACCTCAGTCAAAAGAACCTGCAAGGGCTTGCAAGCAAACTTCATTCGACGTCAATAATGAGTACAAAAAATTGCTCCATTCTAGATGTGAACTTCGTGGGAATACATAAATGCCTCAGATGTAAATTCGGTAGCTTATCCACCTCAGATTGATTCTCGGAGAACTGAAGGAGCAAGAAGCTCAACAGATAGTGAGACAATACATACACTCTTACAGCTGCAACCGCGCACTCAAAAAATTCCACAAAGGTGGCACATGCAGTTGCTGCATTGTCAATGTCAGTCGCATTACCTACACAGAGAATTCATGAGTAATATTCCTATGTATTGCACATTATCGGCACGATTTCACACACATGTAGTGAGCACACCCATTTATCTATTCACAAACCATCTCCAGATAAACCTGGCAGGTCGTGGGAAGCTGCTTGACAATCAGACATGTTTTACCCCTGCACAACGAAGCATGGGATATCAGACACACAATATGAGATGACAAACCAAGTGCAACACAACATAACATCGCAATGCATGTTATACAAGCAAAGCAATATATAGAGTCCAAAGAGAGATTCAAGCTACATGATTGCAATTGTCGAAATACATGGTGTAAAAAAGGCAAACAAGCTTGGCAAATGCGAAAAAACCATAAGTTTGTGTGAAAAGTATTCAGAACCCTAAAACCTGATACAATGATAAACTCTAATGCAAAACCACAAATACCAAAATAAATAAATAATAAAAAGGTACTATTAAAACCTACCAGCAGTCATTAACCATGCTTTCCGACTTCTGTGGATACTGATCATACACAAGAAGACATGCGAATGCTTCTAGGATTGGTAAATCATCTAAACATTGAAGCTCGACGTAGCCATATTGCAGATTCCACAGCTCACAGTTTCAGATAAGATCAGATAAAACAGTCTCAGTGTTTACGAAGTTACACTCTGTAACTGATATCTTCACAAAACGTACATACCTGCCAAGACGCACGTCGAAGAAATGGAAGAATGCTGAGCGCAAGATCGACCCAACAGATTACACCATAGCTTCATAAAAAGAAGTGAATGTGCCAGAAAACTCGAACAGCGGCGATGATACTATCTTGCACTCGCTACTCCTCTGCGGTGACATGTAACTCAGGCTCAACTCTCGTCACCTCCTTACAGATACAAATTGAGGAACCTCTTGTTCTCGAGACGACATGTTCTTGCCTGTATTGGTGCCAACTATGGACCGTGGGCGCCTAACTTGGCGAGGCCATCCAGGCATCCGTCGAGGGCCGAACACATCAACCCCTTCGAGTGACAAAGCCTCCAGATTGCGCCTGCTTTCACTGTCCTGCACTTCGCAAAATCCCTTCCTGGGGAAACCAACAATGGCCTGAGGACCACTCCATCTCTCCGTTCGATCCAAAGCCAGAATAGGAGGTGGCTTGACAACAACCCCACCTCGTTTGTTCACGATTTCATCCACCCCAGACGATTCCGTGCCCAACCAAACACCCATGTGCCGAATTCTACCTCCAGATTGCCGTCGACCATTGTCTCCGTCGCCATAAGTAACCGCCCCCTCCATCATACCATTCGGTGCAGCCAAAGAACCCACAAGTCCCCTACCAGGGCTCTCACGCCCGTTAGGAATTCCCAGGCCGGCCATTCCTTGGTGATTCGCCACATGGGAGACCATAAGATTACTCGCCCTGCTTGGATGGTACTGAGGTCGACTCATCACACTAGTCGACGAATTGTTGGGGTCAGCGTGATCATTAGCAAGCAGATGAGCTCCGTCTTTCTCCACGCCCGCAACGGCAGGCAGTAAGCGCAAACGGAAGCTCGGATGCTTCACGGTACGAACTCCCTGCCACAACCACTTCGGTATGACGGGCGGTACCTCGATCTCCCCCCGAAACGACTCCACAAATTGCGACTCCTCTCGCGAAATCTCCCCGTCTTTCTCAAACTGGCAAAACTCGGCAGTGGAAGTAGACAGATTCCAGCTCTGCAGCTTGCGAAAACACATGACCACCAAGCCCGTGACATGCGTCCCATCTAGGCAGTGTACATACACAGGCAGATTCTCCGGGCGAATGATAATCTGCAACACCTGAATAACCTTCGCGTTCGTCAGCGTGACTCCATCCTGAAACTTTTCGACAAAGAAGTTGTGCACCGTGATCCCCTCGTGCTCACAAAACTCGCGCATGTCGCGATTAGGGTGAGCCTCGGGAGTAAGCGACACCAGCGTCTTGAGATGCAGCCTGCGCAAAAACCTGAAGTTCTTTATGGTTGGGTAGGCACCTCGGAAGAAAGAATCCTCCACTATGGCATGGCGAAACGGCGGTATGAGCTGCCTCTGCAACGCCATTGCCACCACCACCCTCCCCCCGCTGCGTCGAGTCTACGGCCGCGGCCTCCGCCTCGACCTCCACCTCTGCCCACCAACCAAAGTTCAGCACCCTTGCACACGACGTAGACGTCATATCTCGGTTGATGTTATTGTTCTTCCCCCAACCTCCGTCCGGGTATGCATCTCTCCAGGTGATGTGCGACTTCCCCCAACCTCCGTCCGGGTATGCATCTCTCCAGGTGATGTGCGACTTCCCCCAACCCCAACTGACACCCACACAGCACACTCCAACCCATTCTAAATTTACACTACACGCTATTTCAGAGGCACGCTATTGTATGGTGCCTTCTGTAAATACATGTACCCATCCCATCTACAGAAGATAGTTCACTCATGGTGCGAACATGGTGTCGCATTTTCTATCCATAAAATGAAGAGAACTGGATGAAATAGTATTCAATAAGTAGACAATATTGTACATTGTTTGTAGACACTTATGTATGTGCACTCATATTTTTAAATCAAGTGGTTAGAAAAAGAATAGTAAAATTGAAGCAAAGCAACGTCTAACCATTGAGAAGGACAAAGTCATCCTATGGCTTGATTTAATGCACTGTTAAGATTTAACGAATGTATTTATGCAAATAAATAAATAAATAAATTAATTAATTAATTAATTAATTAAATTTATAATAGAAATAAAATTGTAAATAAAATTAAAAAATGTAACAAATATTAAATCTACTAATATCTACATATTTCAAGACTTGTAGAATAATTTTTGTAATAGTCAGATTTCTAAATGACCACAAAGTAGATTGGAGGCCAAATTTTGATTTGATTTCTTTTAGTAAATATTTTCTTATAATTTAAAATCTCATGATTGACATTGAAATTTCATGCATCACCAATATCAACCATGAGAGTACTACTTCTATATCTATAGAAGAAGTCCAGAGTCTACATCAAAAAGTTGTATAGTTGAGGAAAACAAGTTGATTAGTCTCACTATTAAATTCAAGGGGTCTTGCTTCTACAAGTTCAAGAGAGGTAAGAATAAATATGCTTGAGAAGTTTGATGGAACAAGATCAAAATTTTGAGGGTTTTACAATAAATTAAACTCTACCTAAGGTTACAACCTTCCCAATATGCGGATAGATTTACTCAAGTCAACTTCATAAGCACACTTTTATTTGGAAGTATTCTTTCTTAGTTTGCACCTTTGATGGAAAAATATTAAAGACTTCTTTATAAAGCTTAAATTCATTCTTAGAAAAGTTTATGGCTACATTTAGAGAAAGTGATCAAGAATAAGTAATAGAGACTAAATTCTTATCTTTACAATAAGGATCAAGATTAGGCACCACATATACTGCTGAATTCCAAAACCTTGCTTGTAAAGTTGTTGGAATAGAGAGGGTTTGCTTCAAAAAAACACTAAGTTCTTGGCTACTATAAATTGCTCAATAAGGGCTTGAGATAAGAAAGATCAAATTTATATGTATATATATATATATATATATATATATATATATGTATATATCTATATATATATATATATATATATATATATAATACTTTTAGGAGTAATTATTCCAAATATATATTAATCTTAAGTTTTCCAAAAACACCCAAAATATGATAAAAAAATCTAATCCTTATATATCCTTATAGGGTCTTACTCTTGAACTTCAACAACTCATATCTTTCAATCAGACCATTCAAAAGTATTCAAATTTAACATAAAGTACTAATATATTTTTAAAAAATATTATAACAAATTTCAATTACAAATTCAATGCGGATCTTACGATATCACCAAAATCCTAACAATAGCTTCAAATCCTAGTTTTTATACATCTACATGTAATTTTCTTCATATCTCACAAATTAAGCACTTAAATGCCAAAAAGTTTGTATGTATAGCTTCTTCAGATAATAATCTACCTTTTTCAAAAGGTTTAAGCTAAAAAATCATCTAAAAACTTAAGATATGGCTCCAACCATTAGTATGAACAAAATCACTTACTCACTACCTTTGATTTAAATGTGCTAACTTCAAATCTCTATAATTTCTTCATTCAAATTCCAAATTAATCAAATAATATATAAAAATTATATTTAAGAAAGTGCTTTCTCCAATTCCACTTGCCGATCCTTTGTTGCTCTTAGTAAATGTATATTATATCCCATTGAGTGACAATAGATATGAAATTTATACCTTAACTTTGAGCACTACTAACTCCTTCGAATCAACTACAAATCATACCAAATTTGGATCCAATCTATATCCAAAAACCTAAATTTACTGATTCTAGCCTCCAAAGCTCAAATGACCTCAAAAGAGAAACCCTAATTCTTAATAAGACCTCGAGCAGCCTCCTTGAACTCCATTGAATATGGCCTTCAACCAATATGAATGAAGATCCCCATTCCTTGTCTTTATGCAACCATGTCTTACTCTCATCCCTCCCAATAAGTCTCCTATTAGTTAATATTTTCATCTTTAGGTGCTAATCTCTTCTCAAGGCTTCAAACTAAATGTTTAGGTCTTATAATTTTTTTAAATGCTATAATCAAAATAGATAAAACTCAAAATAAAGTTTCTTATATCTACTCTCCTTAAATACATCTATTAACCATTCTAACATACAATAAGACTTATGAACATATTATATGTTTTAATCATTTTTTACATAATAAAAATAATTATTATATAACAACATTGACTACAATGACAAAGCACTTATTAATAAATTTTGATATAGATTGAAGGATAGCATCAAAGATCTATTATTAACAATGCCAAAAGAAAAATCTTTGAAACAATTTATTTTTCAAGCCATTGCATGTGACAATCAATTATTTGAAAGGCGTCAAGAACAACAACTTGGCATGAGACGAACAAATCAAGTAATGGCAATAGCTCCCAAGTTTTCTGAAATATATTCATCAAGATTAGAACTAAGGCAAATTCATATGATATATTTTAAACCTCTCACAAAGTAAAAAAAGACTCGATTTTGTAAAGAAGATTTTGTCAAAAATCAAAAAATATATTTAGTCAAGAAAAATAAACTCGTGTATGTAGAAGTCATAGATGGTTGTTTGTTATCTTTTGGAAATATTATCCATGAGACTATTCCTTTAGATGTAACAATTAAAGATCATAACAACATAGTAGTATTTAGTGTAATAAAATCTCCCACCAATCTAGTTATTTTACGATTATTGTAGCTAGAAAAATATAATCTTCAAATAAATTGGATTTCATATAACCTTAATTTTTTTAGTAGTATAATCCAAGATTGCATTACTAAAGTAGAAGTATATAAGTCTAATACATCCAAACTTTTACTAGTAGATGCAAGACCTTTCATGCATGCTACAAAAGAAAGATCATCTTTTGCTATATATACTACATCCATTTTTAATAGTAAAAAAATATCAAGTGATATTCCTAATCAATATCAAGAATTGCAAGACGTTTTTGAAAAGAAGAACATAGATATTCTTCTAGAGCATCAAAATTATGATTGTTCAATTAATCTACAAGGAACTCAACTACCATTTGGACCAATCTATAGCTTATTGTAGAATGAGTTGGTTGCATTAAAGGAATATATTGATGTGAGCTTAGCAAAGAACTTCATATGCCATTCTAAATCTTCAGCCGGGGCTCCTATCTTATTTGTGAAGAAAAAAGATAAATCTCTACAGATGTGTGGATTATCAAGGACTCAATATGATCACCATCAAAAATAGGTATCCTTTGTCTTTGATTTCAAGACTTCTTGAATAACTCAATCAAGCAAAGATCTATACGAAAATAGATCTATGAAGAGCATACAACTTAATTCATATCAAAGAAGGAGATGAATGGAAGATTATTTTTTGAACTAGTTATGAACATTTTGAATATAATATCATGCCTTTTGGACTCACAAATGTACTAATTGCTTTTCAATATCTTATGAATGATATTTTTTGTGAGTTTTTAGATGATTTTGTTGTTTGCTATTTAAAAGACATTCTAATCTACTCTAAGAATATAGAAGAATATGAACTCCATGTTCATCGTGTGTTACAAAAACTTAGAGATATAAGATTATATGTCAAGTTAGAAAAGTGTGTATTCCACACTATTCAAGTTGACTTTTTAGGATACATAATTTCTAATGAAGGCCTTATGATAGATTCCAAGAAGGTCCAAACTATCATAGATTGAAATATTTTAAAAACAGTATGAAATGTACAATGCTTTTTGGGCTTTGTTAATTAGTATCGAATCTTTATCAAGAATTTTTTTCAAGTTACAGCTCTACTTACATATTTGACTTGTAAAGACAATCTTAAGTAGAATAAAGAAGTAGAAGTATCATTTGATGCTTTAAAGAAGGAGATTACTTTTGTACCAACTTTATATTGTGTCGACTTTTTTAAGAATTTTTTTTTATGAAAATAGATGCATCAAATTTTGCCTTGAGTGCAGTATTATCACAATTAGAAATAAATGATAAATTCTATTCATTAGCTTTTTATTTGAAGAATACTTTAGCAATTGAAATTAAGTGTGAGATCCATGACAAAAAACTTCTTGTAATTATGGATTAATTTCAAGAATGGCATCATTATCTAGAAGGCACTTTAAGTCTAGTCACTATATATACAGATCACAAGCACCTCGAATATTTCATATCTGCACATATTTTGAATCCTCACCAAACTCATAAGAACATGTCATTATCAAGATTTGATTTCAAGATCACATATTAATCTAAAAAATAATAAGGTTTATTGAATGTTCTTTCTAAATGTTCTTATCTTGTACCAAAAGAAGTAAATGCATCTTTTGATCAACAAAGAACAATTCTCTTGAAGCTAGAGTATTTTCATCTTCAAGCAATAAAATCAACATTGATTGTTGATTTGACCTTTATCAAACAAATTCAATCAAGTATGTCATCTGATTCTCTTATTTATGATATCAAGAATCTTGTTTTTAAGTCTCATGCTATTTCAAAGTTTGAATTCAGTAACAACCTACTATATTTCAAAAGATGTCTATATGTTTTAAAAAGAGAAGTACATTTATGTATTCTTTAAACACATCATGACTTTCTAACAGTATGATATTTTAGATACAACAAGACTTTAGAGCTTATATCTAGAGATTTTTAGTAGCTACAAATGTGAAAGGTGGTAAAAGACTTTGTCCAATTATGTGACATTTATTCAAGATCAAAGACTCCTCGTCATCGATCCTATGAACTTTTTCAACCATTGCCTATATTTAAATACCCATGCTCTTTCATTTCTATGGATTTTATTATAGATCTTTTAAGTTCAAGTTCATATGACTCTATATTTGTAATCAAAGATTGGTTTCTAAAAATGGTATATTTTGTACCATATATAAAATCTATTTCAAGTAAAGAAATAGCTAAGCTTTTCATTAATAATATCTATTGCTATCATGGATTGCTAAAGGATATTTTATTAGATAGGGGACTCAATTTGTACCAAGATTTTGAAGAATCCTATTCAAGATTCTAAAGGTAGATATAAAGATTTCTTCAACTTTTCATCTTTAAACTGATGGGCAAATGGAATAGGTGAATTAAGTTTTGGAGCAATATTTGAGGTGTACCATCGACTATCATTAAGATGATTGGACAACTCTTTTGCCATTGCTAAAGTTTTTATACAATAATTTGGTACATTCTTCTACTCAAAAAATATCTTTTTTTATCAATTATGGTTATCATCTATAACTTGTTACTTTTGACTTTTCAAAAATTTATAATCCTACGACAAAAGATTTAGCAAATCCTTTGTCTGAGCTATATGCAATAATGAAGACACAATTAAAAGAAGCTCA
This sequence comes from Physcomitrium patens, assembly GCF_059467195.1. Taxonomy (NCBI): domain Eukaryota; kingdom Viridiplantae; phylum Streptophyta; class Bryopsida; order Funariales; family Funariaceae; genus Physcomitrium; species Physcomitrium patens. The sequence goes on along the minus strand of NC_143433.1, from coordinate 279,018 downwards.
AGAACAGCAAAAGACCAACATGGATGCTTATTGCAAGGAGCAACTATAATTTAATATAGGTGACAAGATATGGTTACTTCGTCGCAATATCAAGACTACTCGTCTTTGTAATTATTTGGACTATTGTAGATTGAGACCTTTCTTTATTTGTGAACAAATCAATCTTGTTGCTTATGGATTACATCTACAAGATTCTATGAAGATCAGCCTTGTATTTCACATGTCCCCTCTTGACCTATATAAGATATTGAGTATCTTGAGAAGAAGACAAATGCCTCCTCTTCCTATAGAAGTGGATACTAATCAAGAGTTTGAAGTAGATGAAGTCTTAGACTCAAGGTGGCGTTGAAATAGGTTGAAATATCTTGTCCATTGGCATGGATATGATGATAGTGAATGTACATGGAAGCCAGCAAAGAATCTTACAAATGCAATAAAGAAAGTTGAAGCTTTTCATCAAGAACATTGATCAAAACTAAGATGATGAATAGCAAATATATATTATAAAAGAAAGAAGATCAAAAGAAGATATCATTCAACCTTCTATCTTTTTTTATAGCTTCTATATATTTATAACGCTAAAGAGACGGAGAATGAACAACCAACAGATTCAACTCAAGAGCTTTCATTTGCAGTCTTACTAAATGAGACATTGCAATTGTTACAACCTTCAAGACAATGAAATTGAGATAAAGATCCTCAAGAACAACATCTCCTTCTTCAAATAAATGACGAGATACAACATGTTTGGTATCATGACCTTGGAAGAGACTCTTGATGTTTGGTGATTTTATTAGAGGTAAGAACAACTTTTGATAGTGTTTGAAGTGTTGTATTTGAAGGAAGTTATGAAGGCCTCTACAACAACTACATAATTGTATGATCTTCGTGCCTTGCTATGAGACACTATTGACAGTTGAGAGGACCTATCAACCATCTTCAAAAGGAATAAAGATGAGAGTATGTGGCAAATACAATTCGTTGCATCTTAGTTTTTTTCAACATATGAAGACCGCTTATCATAAAACTCATCTATAGAAGGGAGGATAATATCACAAACATATATATTTACTCCAATAGTTACTTATATGATTAGATAAAAGTAAGTAAATATAGATTAATTTCATAAAGTCTTTTAGAAAAGCTTCTTAAAAGCTTCATAGACACGGTTTTGACTTTAGATGTGTTTATAGGTTGGAAACTTTGTCAGTAAGTTAACCACATGTTGATAGCTTATAGAACAAATTAACTCCGTGTAGTAGCTTGTAGAATAAGCTAACTATGTGGCGCATATATAGATAACTAGCCTTGTAAGTTAAGACATGTGGCTAGCAAAGTTAAACGATATTATAGGACATTGCCATGTAGCTCTTAGTTAAGAGTATATATGAAGGCAAGAGTGAAGCCTTCTTCACTTTTATCAATGCCTTTCTAATCTTTAGTTTTGTTTCAAGACTTTCTAGTCTTCTTGTTTTTAGCAATAGCCATTCTAATTCAATAATATATCATCTTTGAATGACTTTCTAGTTCCTTTCAGTGACACAAGAGTATATTGAAGTTTTTCTTTCTTCGAGATTCATGTCCTTGACATAGAATTGCTGTGTACACTCATTAAAATAGAGAATAGAGAAATGGTGGTAGAAGGGATTCTCTATCACTATCAAGGTTAGTGTTGGGATTACTAGGTATACCCATCAGAGTACATTCATTGAAATTGAAGTAGCTCAATATTTGTGGAAGGTAAATCGCTTGATGGATGAAAATGTATCCGTTGGCTTCAAGATGAAGAATATGAAGCTCGATGTAGAATTTGGCATTTAAGCTAGTAATACCAAAGAATTATTCGACGTTGTACACAAGATCCTCCCATCGAGTCGTTGAAGAGCAAGTAGCCAAGCCATCGTCCATGAAGAGAGTCACAATGAACCATGGCTTTGACTTTGAAATATAGATGTAAGAATCTGTTTTTATTGCTTTGAGGTTAAATTTCATGACGAATATGTGAAATGTTTGATTCCAGACCCCTCCAAACTATTTTAGATAGTATAGGCTCTTGAGCTATTAACATATCTTATGGGGGTTGTTTTGGCTCATGATTTAGAATCCCTGTAGTTATTACATGTAGATCTCTGTGTCAAGTGAACCATATAAGGATACTATTTGTATATCAAATTGAATAATTGGCATGCATTATTAAGCTATAATGGCAAGCACCGTCCGAATCAACTCATACTTTATGGCGGGGCTAAATATTTGGTTGTTGTCAACCTCTAACTATTGCATATATTGCTTAGCAACCTTGAACTTTGCCATGGATCCATTGGATTGTGTCTTAATTTTGTAAACCCACTTGTAGTGCACCGATTTTCTAACTGGAGATAGGAAGACAAGCCGCCAAGTTTCATTTTTCAAGAGTGATTCTTGTTCCGCCTCCATGGCTTTCCTCCATTCGGCGGCTTTAGGATTTGCAAGTGCTTCTTCATAAGTATTGGAATAATTTGGGATGTGTTAGTTCCAGGCAAGACCGGCAAATTTGTTGGGAACTACATAGTCTCACAAGTACGTTGGTGCACTGTGGATGCAAGAAGGGGGGGTTGACAGGAGCGGTGGAGCGACATGCAATGAGCTGATCCTGGTGGTTGGGCTTCGAGTTGGTGAACAATTAGGAGATTTGCTACTTGGCTCATTTGTGATTGGCTCCCCAAAAACTCACACTTCGGTTGTTATCGGTGTTCTTGTTTGCTCCAAGGACTTTGAGCATTGTAGCTTGGTTTGATCCGATGATGGAGGTTGGATCTTGCTTACATCTGACTACAATTCAGTTAGAGATTGCTGGACCGAGAAGAGCCCTAAGAATTCTGCGGAGGTGCTTTGCTCGAGGAGTGATAGCTCATCAAAGATCACATCGTTGCTTATCATCATCTTCTGCTGTTGCGAATTCTGGAGCCAGTATGCTTTGGTGTTTGTACAGTATCCAATGAAGACGGCCTTTACATTCTATGGATCCAATTTTCTCCTTCTTCATTTCGGGATGTGCACATATGCGGTGCATCCGAAAATACACAAGTGCGATACAGTCCGCACTCGTCTGGTCTATAGTTTGAATGGAGTTCTGTAGCTCCTTGTGTGAGAAGCTATTTGATTTAGGAGGTAGGCAGCGGTCTGGATCGCTTCTCCCCAAATGTTCAGAATCAACTTTTTTGTGTGTAGTATTACCCCTACACACTCCATCAATGTGTGGTTTTTCCTTTCAGCATTGCCGTTTTATTCTAGACTGTAGAGGCAAGCCCAGTCCTTGGACAACATTGTTTGTGAGCATGTGCACGATCATGGCATTATGCACATGCTCAAATCTTTCATGCCACAGGGTTAGCCTTCCCATTTGTGCTTTGGTTTGTTCCTCCTTTTTGGGTTCCATCGGTGCTTCTTGTGTTTCTACTTGCTTCTTTTTTTTAAGTGAATCAATTGAATCCTTCTCATTGGTGTCTGCTTTGGTAGAGGATGCCTACTGGTGTCTCAAGGATGTCGTGGTTCGATGGTAAGAGAGAGGTGCAGCACCCGCTTCCATGCTTGCGAGAGCTGTAGTCGTTTTGAGAGATGCTTGTGTGTTGACTTGCCCTGTTCTGGATTCCATCGTGCTTGCTGAAGATTTTGTCATACCTTCTGGATTTGAATGTCTCATCGCATCTATTGTGTGCATCTCGTGTTGTGGCGATGTGGGCTTAGGCGGCTTGACATTCGACTTTGAATTCTAGCTTGTATAATTTGTTAATCCAAATCCGTGTTAAAATAATTTTCCTCCACCCCTCAAGACTTGTGAGGTGGCACATGTGGCGGATGTATATAGTAACAAATCCTTTGTCAGTTGCTTGTCCTACGAAGAAAAGGTTCTTCTGCAATTCCAGGACGTAGAGGACACGGTGAATGTGTTGTGGTTTTCGTGCATTGTTGAATTTACATTATATGTTGATGCGATAGACGCCTTAGACCCAGAGCCGTTTGTTGTCGGTGATCATCACGGACCATCGCCCTTGGAATAGGAATTTTAGTGAAACAAACCAGTCCAAATGGTCTGTCATATTGTTCGTTGCGCCTTCGTCTATACATCAATCATCGAAGTCGTCGGCGGGTTCATCAACATGCGTCATGAATGCCGTGCTATCGTCCTCATCGAATTCTTTGGTGATGGCAGAGTTCGCCTCACACTTCTTTACATCGTTGTTTTTTTATTTTCTCACATGATTGTTTTTGTTGTTGTCAAGACATTCGTGCTTCCAATGCCCCATCTTTCCACATTTTTGGCACTTGGTTTCCTCATTTTTGAGCTCTGTGATCTTAGCAGATCGCCTCTTTCTCTCCTTGGCAAAGAGAGGTCTTTGATTTGGATTTGAAACTAAGCCTTGGCCTTGGCTAGTGAAGAAAGCTTTATCTTCATCTTTGTTCATGTCCTCTTGAATCTTGTTTTGGCTTTCCTCCTTAAGCAAACGCATTGTGAGAGCTTCTATTGTCAGCTCGTTTCTCGGGACACTGTTCCATGTTAGGAGGCAGAAGTGGTGTGGTAGAGTGCTTAGGATCTTACAGATCACGACTTTATTCAAAATGGGCTCTCCCAAATTGTTGAGTTGGTGTGCGAGTTGCTCGATGGAGCTCACATGGTCAACCACCTCAATATCCAGCTTCATCCGCATGTCGAAGAATTGTTGCTGTAATAATTGCATGTTCTTTGTTGCGTTCTGTTCATGAACTGTGCACAACTGTCACCACATTTGATTAGAAGTGTGGCGATGCATTAACCGATGCATGAGTTTTTTTTTTTTATTATTATTATTTTTTATCAATAGCGGAAATCAAGAAGGATTGGCATGCTACCTCCTTATCAACTCATTCCTCTTCATTGGTGAAGGGTCTCTCGGGATCGTTCCATTCACTATTCCCAGCAATTTCTTTGCAAGGAATAGGATGCTCATTTGGAATTTCTAGATTGGGAAGTTGTCCCCTGTGAATTTATCAATGTGCGTAACACCGATGCCAGCTATGTCTGGTCTAGAAGAAAACTACAAAATGAGGGATGGGAGGCTAGCGGCAATCTTAGATTAGAAATTAATGATTAGTGGCATCCTAGATTAGAAATCACACCTGCACACTTCCAGCACGTCACTAAATTCAGTGTAAGGCAAATGATGATTTAACTGAACACCACTAGTTTGTTAGGGTGAACGATATTTAAGGCCTCGCACACATTCACAAAAAGATAGGTGTGCTATTTAGATCTTCTACTTAATGAAGCAAAATATATGCAAGGTTGCATGTGTAGATTGAATGTGTTTTGAGTATCTTTTCACTTAATTCTCAACAAGTTATAGACGTACGTTTTCTTCCTGTCCTTTACTCTCTAAACAATAGATTTTTCTTCACCTTTTTTTGAATCATGTGACAAATCTTTTCTATAAGAGACAGACAAAGCTCAAAACCTCTTCGCATCCTCTTCCTCGAGTGACCACCTCATCACCTCTCCCTATTTTTTCCTCCCCTCTTCTTGATAGAGTGGAGGAAGTTCGCGACACAGAACTTGGTCTAGCACAAGCAGTTACCTCAGGCGGATCTGCTCGCAAACAGATTAGAAATCTTGTGTATCCAAGCGTAGAAGCTTCGCAAATCTAAGTTACTGACGCTTCATGATGGACTGTGGCCGAGAGCTGCATTCTACAATCAAGAAGCGGTTGTTGCGTATAATATAACCCTGATGGAAGAAGAGGCTGGAAGCGGGGGGGGGGGGGGGGGGGGGGGGGTGTGTGCTTGTGGGTTGCACCCCGCACCTGCCACCTAGTTTGTGAATCTGAGCAGTCACGATTGGTCCGCGCGCAATGGATCCAACTCATTGGAATACAAGGGCTTGACATTTCAATTTTGAACGTATATCCTTATCTCACTCCAGCGCTGCGAGCTCTGGAGAAAAATCTCAGAAAACTGACTATCGCTGGCTCCTAGCCGGCGACTGGAACATTATAGAATTGAAAGCGGATAAGTGTCATGTCCATGGCTCACTTCCATCGGAGCAAGAAAGAAGACTATTCTGCTCATTGAAATTGGCGCTTCAAGTAGAAGATAAATTTTTGGCCTCCAACATTCTGCAATTCAGTTGGAATAGCAGTCATAAAGATGGAATGAGAACTGTGGAGCATCTTGACAAAATCTACGCCTTCCAGCCAGCCACATCACAATGCTCAAGAGCCACAAATTATCACATCCTTGAGATAGTATACTACTGAACCACCTACCAATCTAGAAGGAGGTGCAGTTGATTGCGAAGTCGACGTACCTATCACGTTATGTGATAAATGTAATTTATCTAAAAACACCAAAAGTCCAAACTGAGTATAGGCGCAAATGGGCAGCGCATTGCTCTCTATCTTTTTTTGTCAAGCTGAGACGATGTGTAAAATGATACAAATAGTTTTGCATTTGTAAGGCCGGAGCTTGGAGACACATAGAAACTATGCCTCAAAAGCAACTCAAATAGGCCGTAATTATCTTTCGACACCAACTTGATAATCCGGTGTTTCGAGAAGATTTTTATGAATGTGCAAATTGCTTGAAAGTATTAGAACCAACAATGTGGACGGTCAGAATCTCTGAAGTCGACTTCACTGGAAACAAGTAGGCGACCAATGCTCCCCTAAGTTATTTTTAGAGCATATAGAAAATGTTCCACTGCCTCTATTATTACGGAATTAGATGACACAGCTGGACAAATTCACTCCAGTCATGCGGCCATGGCCCATATTAGCACAAAATTCTCCAGCAAGCCATGTTATGCACGATAGCCGGTCGGGGTATCCAGTGGCGCAAGTCATCAAGCCTTGAGGTCTATTATCGATCGTTTGAGCACAGTTATGAAAAGTTGACTTGCTATACCGCTCACCCTCGATGAACTTACCGGGGGAGTACAGACCATGTCTGATGGAAAAATCACTAGTCCTCAATGGCATTATTCTAGATTTATATATTTTTTTTTGGAATCTTTTGGGTCCCGATTACTTCAAGATGGTTCAAAACAGAATTAGAACAAGACATTTTCAGCAAGAGATCACAACAGGGACTATTGCACTATTACTTAAAGGTGGTATTAGGAGAGCTCTCACAAATTGGAGATCCACCATCCTATTGAGTATGGAATATAAAGTATATACTAAAGCTTTGCAAATAAGGCTTCAATTTGTTCTTATGAGCATCATCAATGTAGATTAATTAGCCTTCTTCTATCATAGATTCATTTTGGATAATTTAATTCATACATAAGAAACTATGGCATAGGTAAATAAACCTTTTTCTTTCTAAAATTAGATTTCTCGAATGCATATGATATGGTGGAGTGGGATTTCTTATTTAAAGTGATGCAAAGACTTGGATTTCCAAAAGAATTTATGGATATGATGTGGTTAATTTTTTATGGATGCATCAACTTGTATCTACCTCAATGGTGCATTCTCTCCTTTCATCCATTTTTAATTGAAAGAAGGGTGAGACAAAGATGTCTACTCCCCTTTCCTCCATTTTTAATTGAAAGAAGGATGAGACAAGGATGTCTACTTGCTCCATATTTTTTTCTAGTAGTATCAAGGATATAAATCTCAAAAAACTAAAAGTTCAATATATTCTTGTGAGACTAAAAAAAGATTAAAGAATCATTCAAAGTTGATATAATATTAAACTAGAATAGCTATTATTAGAGATAAAAAGATTAAAAAGACATGAAACAAGACTAACGACTAAAAAGGCATTGACAAGAGTGAAGAAGGCTTCATTCTTGCCTCAATATATACTATCCAATTAGAAGCTATGTGGCAACATTCTATAGGACCTTCAACTCATGTCTAATTTACAAGACACATGTCTTATCTTATAATGCAAGTTTTTTATATGCTCGCCATATTATTAGCTTATATGTCAAGCTATCCACATGTGCAATAGATGGCTAATTTATTGGCAAAGTTTCTAACCTATCAATTAATTATAAACAAATATAAAGCCAAATACATGTCTATGAAGCTTCTAAAATTTTTTGCTACAATATAATATAAAATCTATCTATATTTATCTTTTATCTAGGACTTCTTATCTAGATAAATATATATGTCTATAACATTATCTCCCTTCTAGAGACAAGTTCTATAAAGAGTGATCATTCTATATTGAAGAAGTATAACTTGCGGATAATTATATTTTCTACATACTTTATTCTTTTTTTTCTTTGAAGATGGTTTATTGTCAAGGATATGAATCTCAAAGAAAGAAAATCCTCAATACACTATTGTGTCACTCAAAAAAACTAAAAAGTCACTCAAAGATAATATATTATTGAACTAGAATGGCTATTGCCAAAGACAAGAAGACTAGAAAATCTTAGAATAAAACTAAGGACTAGAAAGGCATTGACAAGAGTGAAGAAGGCTTCACTCTTGCTTCTATATATATTCTTAACTTGGAGTTACATGGCAATGTCCTATAAGACCTTCAAAACATGTTGACTTTACTAGCCACATGTTTTAACTTGTAAGGCAAGTTATCTATGTATGCACCACGTAGTTAGTTTGTTCTACAAGCTATTACATGGAGTTAATTTGTTCCACAAGCTACCAACATGTAGTTAACTTATTGGCCAACTTTCTATCCTATAAATACATCTAAATACACAACTGTTATTATACTGTAATTGCTTATAATATATAAAAATTAATTAAGACATATAATATATTTGTAAGTCTTGATGTAGATTAGAGTGGTAAGTGAATAAAATTAAAGAGAATTGATATAAAGAAATTTATTTGGAGATTTATCTATTTTGATTATAGTATTTATATTATATAGGATTTAGATAGTTAGTATAAACCTTAAGAGAAGGTTGGAGTCTAAAGAAGAAAATCTTAACTAATAGGAGGCTTATTGGGAGGGATGAAAGCAAGGTATGGTTGGATGAAGGCAAAGAATGAAAAACTTCATTCCTATTAGTCGAAGGCCATGCCCAATGGGCTTCAAGGAGGCTGCCTGAGGCCTTATTAGGGATTAGGATTTCTCTTTTTAATTCATTCGAGCTTTGGAGGCTAGAATCAGCAATTTCAGGGTTTTGGGTATAATTTGCATGAAGAGTTTGTGTGATTTCGGATTTTTGTGAAGGAGATATAGGTGTTCAAAGTTAAGATGTCAAATTTGTACCTACTGTCACTCTTTGAAGCATAACATATGCATACGGAAGTTTGGCGATTGGAATTGGAGAGGATACTTTTTTGGCTACATTCTACATATATTTTTTCATGAATTTCAAGTCTGGATGAAGGAGTTATTGTCATGGACATACATTAGAAGATTCTTCGAATATTCTTCTAGAATATTCTCTAAAGATTCTCTAAAGATTCCTTTAGAAGGTTCTAGAAGATTCTTAGAATATTCCTTAAAGATTCACTTAGAAGGTTCTAGAATATTCTGATAGATTCTAGGAAGTTGCTCGAGAAGTTTCCTAATTAGTAGAAGTTGTTGGAGAAGCGTCCTACTTAGCGGAAGTAGCTCGAGAAGCTTCCTATTCAGTAGTATATATAGGAGTCGAGGCTGAAGGGTTCTTCAATCTCGACAACACATCTCTTGGAGTTCTAGCTCACCTTTCTGGTATTGTTCTTGTACTCATCTGTTTAATCTAGTTCTGCCACTTCTTCTTGAATTTCTTGTCAAATTTCAAGTCTGTATTTTGTGTCCGTGACAGTTTGTCGAGACTACATTTTCACTGGTATCAGAGCTAGTTCCTTCTTGTTAGAGAGTAGATTACCCCTCTTCTTGAAGGTGTGCTAGTGTTTTAGAGGTTGCGGATTACCCTCCTCTAAACTGATATCTCTTCTTTCTCAATATTGGAGCCTTATTCTTCTTGGAGAGAGTGGATTACCCCTCATCTTGGAGTCTTAAGGTATTTTAGAGGTTGCGGAGTACTCTCCTCTGAACCAATATTGTCCTCTTGTCAAAACTCTTTTTTCTTCTTTCTGAAGGATAGCCGAAGGTTAAGACATTAAAATGGCTGAAAGTTTGGAATCCAAACTAGACGCCATCATAAATGCTCTTGCCTCGTTGTCACATAGGACAACAGAGATCGAAGGAGTCATGGTAGGACTCCATAACAATGGAGCATCTGGGATAGTGCCATCTAAAGCATATCAGCCTCAAACTTCTGCGCCAGAAGAAGCAGTTCTACCTCCATTTCAACAAGATCGAATAGTCCTACAACGAAAGGAGCCTCGACTTAGTCTTCCAGATAAGTTTGATGGAACTCGTTCCAAGTTTCGAGGTTTTGTCAACCAAATCAGGTTGATAACAATTTTACAGCCCGAACGTTATCCGACGGAGGAAGCGCGTGTTGGGCTTGTTGGAACCTTGCTTACAACACAAGCTCTGTCTTGGTTTACTCCCTTGTTCGAGAAGCGATCGCCAATCCTGAGCAACTTTGAAACGTTCTTGGAGGCGTTTGCAGAAGCATTTGGCGAACATGATAAAGTTCGATGGGCTACAACAAAGATCCGATCGCTACGACAAGGAACACGCTCTGCATCAGTCTATGCCTCAGATTTCAGACAATTGGCAAGTGACATTAATTGGGGTGAAGAGGCGTTGGTGAGTCAGTTTTATTGGGGCTTGAAGGATGATGTGAAGGACTTGCTGTTATCTCTTCCTGATCCTCAAACGCTCAACGAAGCTATTAGCCAAGCTGTAAAGTGTGACAACCGCCTATTCCAGCGTTGCCAAGACCAACGTCCAAGACACCAAATGACTCGTTACGACGTGACTATGTCTGCAAATAGCTTAAACTCACATTCGGAGGCAACAGACATGCAAATCGACACGGCACGTGTCCGATCTCTTACTCCAACAGAGAAGAAACGGCGTATGGAGGAAGGGTTATGTTTGTATTGTGGAGAAGAAGGTCACAAGGTTGGAAATTGCCCAAAGAAGCAAAATTGGCACCCTGTCAAGACTAGAAGTGCGATGATTCCGGAAAACGACGACGCCCAGCCACAGTAGGAACCGTGCGGCTGGACAATCTAATATCACGACAACAATCAGGTTCCTCCTTCTCTGTCCAACCTGCCCGTTGTTTTACAATTCCTTTGTTTTTAGGCCCTCAAAAACAAAAAACTTTAGCTTTATTGGATTCGGGGGCATCTACTTGTTTTTTAGATGAAGAGTTTGCTAAACGCCACAAGATCCGTTTAGTACAGAAGTCCAAACCTGTTCACGTAGAGGTGATAGATGGACGACCCTTATTGTCAGGCAACGTTACCCACGAATCAGAACCTATAGAAGTGGTGTTTAAGGACCATAGTAGTCACGTTATTTTTAATATTATTAGAACCCCATCAAGCCCTGTTATCCTTGGTCTTTCTTGGTTAGAAGATCATAATCCGTCCATTGATTGGAGGCTACGAAGGATAACATTTCCTGAAAAAAATAATATTAAACCTGTTGGTAGAACCTACATGAAGAAATCCATGTTTATTGGAGCGAGAGCGTTCCTAAGATCGTCCAAGGAAGGCGCACCATTTGTCATTTATGCAGCTCCAACTAGTGGCGAGAATATCTCAACATCGAATATACCAGAGCAATATAGGGATTTTGAAGACGTGTTTCAGAAGAAGAACGCCGATATACTACCGGAACATCGACCATATGATTGCGCCATAGACTTAGAAGAAGGAGCGCAACCACCTTTTGGTCCAATATACAACCTATCGCAGACGAAGTTGGCAGAATTGCGGAAGTACATCGATGAGAATCTAGCCAAGAATTTTATTCGACATTCAAAGTCGCCAGCTGGAGCACCAATCTTATTCGTAAAGAAAAAGGATGGCTCACTGCGGATGTGCATGGACTACCGAGGACTCAACAAGGTGACCAAGAAAAATCGCTATCCCTTACCTTTGATCTCCGGCCTCTTAGATCAACTTGGACGTGCAAGGATTTTTACAAAGATTGATTTAAGAGGAGCCTACAACCTTGTGCGAATCAAAGAAGGAGATGAATGGAAGACAGCCTTTCGTACAAGGTATGGCCATTTTGAGTACAATGTCATGCCTTTTGGTCTTACCAATGCTCCAGCGGTCTTTCAACATATGATGAACGACATCTTTCGGGAGTACCTCGATGACTTTGTTGTCATCTATCTGGATGATATTTTGATATTTTCTAAGAATGAAGAAGAATATGAGAAGCACGTTTGTTTGGTTCTTGAAAAACTATGCGAACGAGGACTCTACGCCAAGTTGGAGAAGTGTCAATTTCACCAGAATGAGATGGAATTTTTGGGCTTCATTGCGACTACAGAGGGCTTGAAGATGGATCCAAAAAAGGTAGAAGCAATTATATCTTGGGAAGTTCCGAAGACGGTTAGAGATGTTCAGTGTTTTCTTGGATTTTCTAACTTCTATCGGATCTTCATCAAGAATTATTCTCAAGTTGCTACACCACTCACGCGTCTAACAAGCAAAGACAAGCTCGAATGGGGATCACAAGCAGCAAAAGCATTTCAAGATCTCAAGACGGCATTCACTACGGCTCCAATCTTGGTACACCCTGACTTTGCAAAGGCTTTCTATTTAGAGACCGATGCTTCAGATTTTGCTTTGGGAGCTGTGCTTTCACAGATGGGCATAGACAAGAAGCTTCACCCAGTTGCGTTCTATTCACGAAAGTTCTCTGCTGCTGAGATCAACTACGAGATCCACGACAAAGAGCTGCTTGCTATAGTGGATGCCTTCCAAGAGTGGCGTCACTTCCTCGAAGGAGCTGCACATCCAGTAACTGTTTATACGGACCACAAGAATTTGGAGTACTTCATGACAGCTCGAATTTTGAATCGTCGTCAAGCTCGATGGAATATGTCTCTATCACGATTTGACTTTATTATCACCTACCGCCCTGGAAAACAGCAAGGATTATCTGACGCATTATCGAGGAGATCGTATCTTGCGCCAAAGGCTGGAGAAGCAGCGTTTGATCAACAATGTACAACATTGTTGAAACCAGAAAAATTTAGGATTTTTGCTATTGTTGCAACTATCGATGACGGCTTCCTCAGCGAGGTACGTACTGTGACCATTGAGGATTCTATAGCTCTTGACATCAAACAACGTGTCGATAATGACAAGTTTAAGGTGGAGGGAGATCTTCTGTATTTTGAGGAGCGGTTGTATATCCCGAAAGGACCAACTCGACTCCGAGTACTTCAATCTCGCCACGACTTTCCAGCTGCGGGACATTTTGGATTCAACAAGACTTTGGAGCTCATTTCACGAGATTTTTGGTGGCCCCAAATGTGGAAGGATGTGAAGGAATTTGTCCTTTCTTGTGATGTTTGTTCAAGATCCAAGATCCCTCGACATCGTCCGTATGGACTTCTCCAGCCATTGCCTATTCCGCACCGACTATGGTCTTCAGTTTCTATGGACTTCATTACGGACCTACCGCCATCGAATTCATTTGACAGCATCTTTGTTGTGGTGGATCGATTTACAAAGATGGTGCATTTCGTGCCTTGCAAGAAAACATCGTCAAGTAAAGACACCGCAAGACTCTTTCTTGATAACATATATCGTTATCATGGCCTACCAGATGATATCGTGTCGGATCGAGGTACTCAGTTTGTATCCAAGTTTTGGAGGTCCCTCTTTGAGATATTGAAGGTGGATATTAAGCTCTCTTCGGCTTTTCATCCTCAAACTGACGGTCAAACGGAGCGGGTGAATCAAGTTTTGGAGCAATATTTACGATGCAGCATCAACTATCAACAAGATGATTGGACTGCATATCTACCGCTTGCTGAGTTCGCATACAACAACACTCTTCATGCGTCAACTCAACAAACACCATTCTTCTCCAACTACGGATACCACCCCAAGTTCGATTTATTGAGTTCTTGAGCAAATAACAACCCAGCAGCTGAAGGATTTGTGAAGCAACTATCGGAGCTTCAAGCAACGTTGAAGCTTCAATTGCAATCTGCCCAAGAGAGTTACAAGGCATCTACAGATAAATATCGAAATGAGGCGCCTACTTTTAAAGTTGGAAGTAAAGTATGGCTTCTTCGACGGAATATCAAGACCAAGCGGCCATGTGACAAATTGGACTATCGGAGATTAGGGCCATTTGTTATCGGGAAGCAGATCAATCCGGTGGCATATCGTCTGGAGTTACCAGCTACTATGAAGGTACATCCAGTCTTTCATGTGTCTTTGTTGGAACCTTATCGAGAGTCAGCTTTTCCCCAACGAGTACAAAGTCCGCCACCAAGTATCGAAATTGAAAACCATGAGGAATACGAGGTGGAAAAGGTACTAGATTCACGGCGTAATAGGAGAAAATTGGAGTATTTAGTGCATTGGAGTGGATACGACATCAATGAACGAACGTGGGAGCGTGCCGAAAATCTTGCCAATGCACCAAAAAAGGTACAAGAATTTCATCAACGATATCCTCATAAACCTAAGCCGATTCAACGATAGCTTCTTGCTGAAGCTTGCTCATCAAGTAGTATAAAAAGGAGGGAGGGCACTTCCAAAACCCATAGTTCGATAGTGTAGAACTTTGTTAGCAACTATAGTTTGCTCTCATCATTTTAGCCTTTGGACATGGATAGTCAAGATACTACACTTGTTATGTCATCTCAAGCGACTAGCTCACGAAGACGACCGCGAGATGAAGAACCGCCTGTACTACGACGACGTCGGAGGATACCGAGCAACAGATCGCTAGTAATTGTATTTGAGGTCGAGCCTGCCTACGACGGTCAGCCAGAAGGTGTGTTTGGAGGACAGTTTCACAATGAAGACACAGAAGTCCACGCTTGATCAGAGGTTGAAGGTGTTGGTCACTACCGTTGGCTCCAAGGGCCGATGAATCATTTGCCTTGCGAACAACAATTGGAATTCATAGCGGATGTGATGCGACAGATTTTCATTTTCTTGCGTTGGTATTGACTGATAACAACATTGCTTCTCGGAGACCTCGAAGTTAGAAGAGGAGGTGATGTCATGGACATACATTGGAAGATTCTTCGAATATTCTTCTAGAATATTCTCTAAAGATTCTCTAAAGATTCTTTTAGAAGATTCTAGAAGATTCTTAGAATATTCCCTAAAGATTCACTTGGAAGGTTCTAGAATATTCTGATAGATTCTAGGAAGTTACTCGAGAAGTTTCCTAATTAGTAGAAGTTGTTGGAGAAGCGTCCTAGTTAGCGGAAGTAGCTCAAGAAGCTTCCTATTCAGTAGTATATATAGGAGTCGAGGCTGAAGGGTTCTTCAGTCTCGACAACACATCTCTTGGAGTTTTAGCTCACCTTTCTGGTGTTGTTCTTGTACTCATCTGTTTAATCTAGTTCTGCCACTTCTTCTTGAATTTCTTGTTAGATTTCAAGTCTGTATTTTGTGTCCGTGACAGTTATAAGGCTTTGAAGACAGCACATGTAATTCAAAGGCAGTAAGTAAGTCATTTTGTTGATAGTAATGTTTGGAGCCATATCTTAAGTTTCTAGACGAATTTTTGGCTCAAAATTACTATAAGTGTGATTTATTAAGTTAAAAAGCTATAGATTAAAGTTTCATGGTATTTGAGTACTTATTTTGTGAGATATGAAGAAATTAGCACATGGGTGTATGTAAGCAAGAGTTTAAAGCTACTGTTAGAGTTTTGGTGATATCTCAAGATCCGTATCGAATTTGCAGTTGAATTTTTTTGTAGTAGTTTTTGAAAGTATTTTAATACTTCATGTAAAATTTAGGATTGTTTGGATGGTCCGATCATGAGATATGAGCTGTTGAAGTTCAAGAAACATTTCTAATAAGGATATATAAGATTTTAAGATACTTTATCATACATTTGGGTGTATTGTTAGTACTTGGGCTTATGTTTTGATGTAATTATCCAAAAAAGAAAAATGTTATATATATAAACTTGGTATTTTTATATCTTATACTTGATTGAGTATTTAGTGGCAGCCAGAAGTCCAGTGCTTTCTTGAGGCAAACTCTTTCTACTCTGATACCGTATCTATGAAGCTTCTAGAAAGCTTTTCTAAAAGACTTTATAAAATTAATCTATATTTACCTACTTCTATATAATTATATAAATAACTATTGGGATAAATGTATATGTCCATGACATTACTTCCCCTTTTAAGAACGAGTTCTATGATGAGAGGTCTTCATATGTTGAAGAAGTCGAAGATGCGACAAATTATATTTGCTACATACTCCGATCTTTGCTCTCTGTCAAGGATAAGAACTCGATGAAAAAACAATCCAGACAAGTGAGCCTTCACTTAAAGAGAGGTAACAAAATATATATAAACAAGTATGTATATTGAAAGAGAAACTCGAATGGCTATTGCCAAAAGACAAGAAAACTAGAGACCCTTGAAACTAGACTAGAAGCAAGAAAGGAGTTGACAAGAGTGAAAAAGGCTTCACTCTTGTCTCTATATATACTATCTAACTAGGGGCTACATGGCGATGTTCTATAGGACCTCTAATATGTGTTGACTTTATAGGATACATGCCTTGACTTACAAGACAAGTTTTTCTACGTGTGGGCCACATAGTTAGCTTGATCTTCAAGCTAACAACATGTGTGGCACATGGCCAACTTGTTGACCACGTTTCTAATCCAAAAAGTCAATTAAAGATACTTATGAAGTCAAAGCAGCATCTATGAAGCTTCTAAGAAGCTTCCATATTAAATACTATAGAATTAACTTACTTTTATCTATTTTTACTTACTTCTACATATTTGTATATGTAATTACTAGCTTACATGATTATGTCCATGATATTACCCCCCCTTCTAGGTAGGAGTTCCACGAAGACCGGTCATCATATGTTGAGGAAATCTATAATGCGACGAATTATATTCGCCACATACTCTGATCTTTGTTCTCTTTGAAGATGATTGGTAGGGCCTCTCAACCATCGGTAGTGTCCCATACTAGGGCAGGAAGACCACCCAGTTATTTGATCATTGTTGAGGCCTTCGTAACTTCCTTCAAATAGAATATTTAAAAGACCATCAGGAGTTGTTCCTACCTCTAGCACAATCACCAAACATCGAGAGTCCTTTTCCAATTCATGATACCAAACGCGTTGTATCTTACCATCTATTCGAGGAAGAACATGTCGTTCTTGAAGATCTTCATCTCGATTGTGTCGTCTTGAAGGTTGTGAGGATCGTAATGTCTCGTTCAATAGGTCAGCAAATGAAGGCTCTTGAGTTGAATTCACTAGTTGTTGGTTCTCCATCTCCTGAGTGTCACTACTACAAAGAAGCTACAAACAAGAATTGAAAATAAAATGTTATCTTGCCTAGATATTGTTTCTTTTATAAAGAAGATTTTCATCTTGATTTTGATGCATGTCGTCGATGAAAAGCCTCCACCTCCTTTGCTGCATTTGTAAGATTCTTTATTGGCTTCCATGTGCGTTCACTAACACCATATCCGTGCCAATGGACAAGATATTCTAATTTATTTTGGCGTCGCCTTGAATCTAAAACTTCTTCTACTTCAAACTCTTCATTATTGTCTATTTCTATAGGAAGAGGTGGAGCTTGTCGTCTTCTTCGTATGTCTACTATCTTGTATGGTTCAAGAAGAGACACATGGAATACTGAATGGATTTTCATTGACTCCGGTAGATGTAAACGATATGCAACTGGATTGATTTGTACAGAAATAGAAAATGGCCCTAGCCTTCGATAGTCCAACTTGTCACAAGGACGAGTGGTCTTGATATTACGATGAAGTAGCCATACCTTATCACCCAAGATGAATGATGGTTGTTCCTTTCGATAGACATCCGCATTGACCTTTTGTTGTTCTTGAGCCTCTTTTAACTATGCCTTCATCTTTGCATGTAGCCCTGATAAATGAATTGCCAAATCTTTCGCAGCACGATTATCAACTTTTGAAAAGTCAAAAGTATCAAGTCGTGGATGATAACCATAATTAGCAAAGAAAGGTGTTTGTTTTGTAGAAGAATGTACCATGTTATTGTAAGCAAACTCTGCCAATGACAAAAGAGTTGTCCAATCATCTTGTTAGCAATTAATAGTATATCTTAAATATTACTCCAAAACTTGATTAACACGCTCCGTTTGTCCATCAGTTTGAGGATGAAATACCGAAGATAGTTTTATATCCACTTTAAGAATCTTGAAAAGAGTCCGCCAAAATCTTGATACAAATTGAGTTCTCCTATCTGATATAATATCCTTGGGTAATCCATGATAGCGATAGATACTGTCAAGAAAGAGCTTAGTTGTTTCTTCACCTGTGATAGATTTTGTACATGGTACAAAATATGCCATCTTGGTAAAACGATCTACTATCAAGAATATAGAGTCATAAGAACCTAAGATTGGAAGATCCATGATGAAGTCCATAGAAACAGAAGACCATGGTTATTCTGGAATGGGTAATGGCTGATGAAGTCCAAAAGGTCGATGACGAGGAGTTTTTGATCTTGAGCAAACATCACATGATTGTACAAAATCTTTACCTGCCTTCCACATTTGAGGCCACCAAAAATCCCTAGATATCAGCTTCAAAGTCTTATTATATCCAAAATGTCCTGCTGCTAGAAAGTTGTGACGATCTTGAAGAACACATAAACGTGCTTCTCCTTCTGGAACATATAGACGTCCTTCGAAATAGAGTAGGTTGTTCTTGAATTCAAATTTAGAGGGATCATGAGATTTAAAAGAATTATTCTTGATATCATGAACAAGAGGGTCTAAAGACATACTTAACTAGATTTTCTTAAGAAAAGTTAAATCAATAGTCAATGTTGATTTTATTGCTTGAAGATGAAATTGCTTTGGCTTCAAGAAAACTGTTCTTTGTTGCTCAAAAGCTGCATCTCTTCCTTTTGGTGTAAGATAAGAACGTCTAGACAATGCATCAGACAAACCTTGTTGTTTTCTTGGCGGATAAGTGATGATGAATTCGAATCTTGATAAAGACATGCTCCAACGAGCTTGGCGACAATTTAATATGCATGTTGACATAAAATATTCGAGGTTTTTGTGATCAATTGTCGTATTACATGCTTTCCTGCTCAAGAACGCGCCGGGCATCTGGCTGTAGAAGGTAGTATAGAGATTTGCTAATATTCAAGCAGTCTATGGATTTTTGACTGTTGGAATATAAACAACTGCAAGAATATACTGTAAATCTATACGGATGTCCTTCGACAACTCGTCAAAATCCTTTTTTTTCCTAGCCGGTAGGTCTCTAAACATTACAGAGAGCCTCGAACATCCCAATCTGCTAATCTTCAATACCGCTTTATACTCATGATCTTGTATCCACTGACTGTCTTGTTAGATTAACCCAAAAAAATTTCATTCACTCCACATACTCAATCCTATAGACACCCTTTTAATTCTTCAATCACAGATATAACTTCGATTTCACAAAACAGTCAAGAGTAATCACACCCACTTCATTAAAAATCCCGATTCACCAGTACAACACTGACTTCAACAACGATTGCCTGAGTCTTTCCAAAACCCTATGAAGAAAAAAAACCCCAATCCTCTGTCTTTTTTCTCCGCCCGAAGCATGAAGCTAGCTCTCTGACCCTTCTAAAAAACTTATTCTCCCCCCTTCCATTTCTTAACCTATCCTCCCCTTTAACCCTAATTCTCCCCTCTTTCAAACCCTAGCCTCTAAATTTCTTCAATCTTTCATCTTGGATCCGGAATTGGCTCTCGCCATCAGAGCTTTCTCCTCCGTTTTTACCTTTAAGAGATCTTTTTACCGAAAGGATGTTCCCGGAACGGCACAAAGGACGGAACAGCTTGAAACGGAATCGAAGCCCCGTAATCAGGACCACATTGAGTTGCCCAACCAATTTAGGTCTCATATTGGCTAAGAGGCCCGTACTAAGACCTAGATATTTCTGTAATTGGACCGCATTGGGTTGCTCGACCAAATCAGGTCTCATATTGGGTAAGATGCCTGTAATAGGACCTGGATTGGATGTCTTGAAATTGGATCCAATTGGCTCTTTGAACCAGGCTCACCCGTCATTGAATTGGTCCTTTTCCTTTCTGCTGACTCCTGTTCTTGGAATCGAACGGAGCATTTCAGTATGTCCCAGCTGACTGTAACGGGGTGACAAAACTTGGTCTCTCAGTATTTGCACTGGAATTGGTCGTTGCTCTCAATATTCGAGGTAACTGAACATTAATAAAAGTCCTCTTTCTTTATATTTTTACCGTATACTCGTGTTACAACATGACATCCACCCCCTCTGAACCTGTGCATCCTCTGGTATGCACCAATTTACCCAATTAAAATGAATAGCCAGAGGATACGTAGGATGAAGACCATCTCGATGTCGGATATTAGTATACGATTGACAGATTTCACATGACTCTACAAATGAGAGCACATCTCAATACATATTTTTCCACTAATATCGTTCTTTGAGTTTAGCAAAAGTAGCCCTGATTTCTCTATGCCCTGCCCATAAACTATCATGAAACTCCTTTACTAATTTTAGTTTTTCTTCTTTTTTGCCTATCACTCGTTGTGGCATCCCAATTCCTTTCTTCGGTCTCTTCCATAAGAATCCATCTCGAAGCGAAAATCCATATGCTTTTTTTCTTATTTGTTTGAATTTTTTTGTAGACCAATTCTCTTGCTTAGTCAAGGTATTCAAGTAATGACCAATATCCAATAATTCTCCTTCATAAGATTCTTCAAGAAATAGCTTGTCTTCCCTGTTGAGATTTGATATTGAATAGAATTTCAATCCGACGTCATCAATGTCTTCAACCATTTTGTCTTCCCTCTCGTATCTTGCTCGAGATAGCATGTCTGCTACTAAATTGTCCTTCCCAGTAACATGCTTAAATTCTGGATTTAGTGACTTAATATAAGCAATCCATCTCAACATTGCAATATCTGGCGTTGAACAGTTAATAATCATTCCAAGCAATGGCAAGCAATCTGTTTCAATTACTACTACTGCCCCAATCAAATAGTCCTTTTCAGCTTTCATAGCCGAAACAACTCCCCAAAGTTCTCTTTTGACTTGCAAATATGCACGCTGACAAATACTTAAAACTTTAGCTCCAAATCGAACTACAAATCTATTCCCACTTGAATCATCTTGACCCACAGCCCATCCAATGGCAATTGGACTAGTGTCCACAGTAAGAATCACTGGTCTATTGCACTTATAATCAACCTTCCTCAATATTGGAGGTGACATCAATAATTTCTTCAATCTTTGCATTGCCTGAATATGCCTTTCTTCCCATTTAAATCCATAGCCCTTGCGTAACAGTTCATATAATGGATCCGCTATGTGAGCATAATGAGGGATTTAGATTCGATAAAATACACATGCACCTAAAAACTTGCGAACCTCTATTAAAGAATCACAATCTTCTTTCATCCTTCCAATTGCATCAACTTTAGTCGGATCTGGTTTTCTTCCGTAAGATCCACATAAATGTCCAACAATCACAACCTCTCATACTCCAAATACAGACTTCATACCCGATAATGTAAGATGAACTTCTCCAAGCCGAGTTAAAATCTTTTCACAATCTTGTATATGATCAACAACATATTTGCGACACCCCCTCTTATCTAAAGTTTCATCCTTGTCTCCTTCTCGGCACCCTTTTATAGGAACATCATCCAAAAAAGGCATAGTCATTTCCGGTGTCGTATGGCGTGATTTGCTATCTGGGAATAAACTGGGTATCTAGCTATAGAGAGTGTACCTTAAACCTTTATATGATTCTTTTCTTGGCTTCCAAAACTCCTTTATTTTTGTATAAAACTCCAAATATAACAAAATCCCTTCAAAACATATTTTTCCCGCGAAGGGTTTTCTCGCCTAGAACTTTAGAAAATCATAACTATTGATCTAACCGTTCAATTTGTTTCAAATTTACAAGATAGGTAGAATTTACCCTTAAATTGTACCACAAAACAAATCAACCGCAAATTCACTCCCGATCTTTTGGCATCTAAGAAACCCTAGTAGACACTCCAAACCCTAATTTACAAGCACCGAAAAACTATTTTCCTTATATCTCAAAAATCCGAACTTCAAATGTCATAAAACCTATGCACAAAGTTTACCAACATGAAATTACACATTCCTTGAAATTTTGAGCCAATACCTCACAAAATTGCTCAAGATATAGCTCAAGAGACAAACACTAGTAAATCGGTTTACTTACTACCCTTAGATTGCATGTGCTGACTTCAAAATCCAATAACTCCTTTATTCCAACTTGGAATCCAGTATGCAGTATGTGAAAAGTATAGCCGCAAAAGTGCTCTTTCCAGTCGCGGTCGCCGATCCTCAATTGCCATCCGTACGCGTGCGTTATGCCCAAAAGAATGACAGTAGGTTCGAAACTAACACCTTAACTTTGAGCGCCTATAACTTCTTCATAAAAACCCCAAATGACACAAAACTCGCACCAAAACCTAAATTAAAAACCTAAATCTTCTGACCCTAGTCTTTAAAGTTCGAATGGCCTCGAGAAACTAACCCTTATCCCTAATATGGCCTCGGGCAGCCTCCTCAAAGCCCATTGGTCATGATTTTTGACCAATAGGAATGGAGATTTTTATTTTTCATCTCCATTCATCTATATTGGTGCCCTAATTCCTCCCTTTGCTACCAAAATCTTTCTTCAATCCTTTTTCTTATAAGATTTACATAATGTATGCTCTAAACACCAAATAAAAGAACCAAAATAGTTTTAAAAAGTCACCAATGTCTAATAAAGGTGACTCTAAATATTTAGAAGTTGCTATCAACCAAAACCAATCTTAAAAGCCACTATCAAAAAGAAATTAAAGTTATAAAAATTTTATAGTAATCTTTTTAAACAACCTCTTCTCAAAGTAATAATCAAATTATATCCTACAACCAACTAAAATCTACTAATATGGCTCTTACCATGTTACTTAATAAATTATATATTAAGTACATTATTACATTATTTTCATATAGTAGCCGAACCACAACACGACACCAGAATAAAATCTCCCAACACCTTATTCATCCCATTCATCATATGCGCAACTACGTTGGTCGCGCCTTGAGGAAGACTGCACATTCTAACCAATCCAAGTGGTGTCCTCATTGTTGTCATATCCCTACTTCCTTCGGCAAGTTGAAATTGATCATAACCTGAATACAAGTCATCCATTGAATAGATCGCCCTTCCAGCAAACGCCTCAGCAAATTCATCCACAATAGGTCCAATTCCTGCATTCTTGACAGTTACTGCATTCACCGGTTGCATATCTTGAATAAACCATAGTGACCCATTCTTCTTAGGTACCGTAAACCATTGACTAGAATACGGCGCAAATAAGGGTTCCAATATTTTTATCTTTATCTTTCTTTTAATAGATCCATCAATTTAGGTAAATGTGCCTTCGGTACTGGAATTGGTCTTAGATTCCAAGGTACATGCGGTACAGTGAAGATAACCATGGGTGTTATAATATTCGGATCCACACATCCAATTTCATGAGATTCGAAAGCAAACGATCTACCTTGTTTAGCCAACATCTTTTTGAAGCAAGTAATTTCCTCCGGCAATAAAGAACCATTAGAATCAATCTTCAATTCTTCAAAAGTCTCTTTAGTAAATTGATGTCCAATACTCATTGGATCTCTTAAACTTGCTTCTTTTGATAGTTCTCCCATTTTTTCATTAGAAACTTCTGGTAATGGTCCGGCAACAGGCTTTACCTTCTTATCTGCCGTTTCATATCTCATCTCTATAGTGACTTCTGGTGCTTGAAAAGATTCAAGTATGGTATAAACCTCTCTTGAATGAATCTCAAAAATCTTATCATTATCTCCTAACCCAATAAATGTAATCAATTCCAATGAATCTTCCAGTCCATTTTCTTCATAAACAACTAAAATCCTCTCATCATCTTGTAATGTACCTAACTTGCGTAATTCTCGTTTAATATTATATAATCTTTTTCTTTCTTTTCTTTTAAAATCATCAACTTTCTTATACATAATATTTCCATTCTCCAATATACCAATAAAACTTGCATCAAAGGTACCTTCATCTCGCGAGAGTACCTCCTCTTTTGTACCTCCATAATCTCGCTTTACAGTGGTACCTCCCCAAAATCCTTAAATCCTTCAACAATCTTTGGCAATGGTTTCTCCCTCAACCTATCTCGATTCCGTTCATGGTTAGGAGGTACTGTTAGAAATTGTACAGCTTTCCTCCCATCTTTCCTACGTACCCTTGCATAAGCAGAACCATCGTCAAGTACTTTTGTTTCCATCCGCATTGCCCTAATATAAGGTTGTCCTAAAATCAACGGATAAGACGTTGTATCTTGAACAAAGAAATGTTGCTCCGTCGCAACATCCCCAATCCGAATTTTGACATCTGGACAAGCTCCATATAATTCGCCTCATGTGTTATTAGCTGCTCGTATAGCCCATCCATGTTCCATATCAATTGGCCATTTTTGCTTCTTATAAAGATCTTTAGACATGAAATTTATTTCAGAACCATGGTCCACCAAGGCAACTATTGGTTCTTCTATATCTCCTACCTTCACCAATACCTCAGTAGTTGCCCTTGCCCAATGCTTTCGAGTATAATGGCTCAAATTTTCCATTTCCTTGTCACTAAAATCTTTGAAACGTACTCGCTGATTATACCCATTCTTTTCATTTGTTGGTTGCTTGTAACCAATATCAACCTCTTCTTCATCTCTACATATTCTTGCATCAATAGCATGACTCATTCCAGTTTCGCTCATTAATTGCCTCTTTCGCTTAATGCTGTCAATGATAACATCATGAAACTCCTTCTTTACAATTCCCAAGACTTCTTTCAATGTGAATTCCACCTTAGCGTTTAATATACGTTCTTCCAACACCCCTTTCAAATTTGTTGCCGCTTCAATGTCAGAAAGTAGCTTATAAGCAATTGATTTGCCCTTATCTTTTGTCTCCTTTGTTTTTTCTCCCAATGATGCTAAGGTATCCTTTACAGGCAATTCTTGTGAAGCTGCCTCCCGAGCCTTGTCTCCTCGAGTTTGCCTCTTAGAAGTAGTTCCTTCTCTCATATCATCAAAATTTCCTCGTCTCTTTTCTTCCATCAAAGCTTCATGTTGGCTCTTAGCAATATATGCATGAACTGAAAGAGACTCAACAGGATCCTCCCAACCTATTGCACCTCGTATTGTAGCTGCAGTCCTCAATAACGCTTCTCGAGGTAATTTCCCTTCTTGCATTGTAGAAATGGAAGAAGCCCAAAACTTACTAATTTTCGTACTCCACCAAGGTCATCATCTACTCTAGCACCATAACTTGCACTTTCTCGTGCTGCTGTTTCATGCTCTTTTAAGTAATCTTAAACCAATGCTCTCATTCTTCCCTTGCCAAAATTAGTTTGAAGAAGATCCTCCCTATCTTTTAATGCTATCTTCTCGTCTTTCCAGCAAAAAATTCCTTGCCGTATTATATTATTAAATTCATTGTAATCTTTTCTAGTAAGTGAAGCATCATCACACCAAATGCATCTTTGTACATATCCTTGTTTTGAAACATTCTTCAAATTATTTGTAGAAGTATTCTCTTCAAGTCTTGCTGATTTGATTTGAAGATCTCGTATTCCTTGTATAATTTCTTCCATCTCCATATCTGCTTTCTTTGATAAGGATGTCGAAGGTTGAACTGTAGGCATTGTTGGTGGTGTTGTACGTACTGGAGCTTTAGGTGCTTATATAGTTTTCGGAATATTGCTCCTATCCTTCCTCCTTTCTCTTTTTGCAAGCAACTCCACAGCATCTTCAATGTTCTTCTACTTTGTTGTCAATCCTTCATCTTCTTCTTTGTCTTCAAGAAGAAGTTCCAATTTCGCTTGTAATTCTCCATCAGCAGCTTGAAGAAATAGATCAACTTTGTTCGGCTCCAATGCCAATTTTTCTACCTTCGATAATTGAGAGTACTGCCTCTCAAATTTTCTTAGTAGCTCTGTTGCTTATAAATTCTTATTAGGCCATTCAATCTATTCCAGAAACAACTTCTTAGTAATGCGATCAGCATCTTCCAAGAAATATTCGACTTTCAATGCATGTCAAAAAACCTCCCATGAATTCCCATAACGATCCGTAATCGATATAATATGGTCTCTTATCTCCGGTATCGTGGCAAGACCAAATAATTCAACCATTTTTTTCTCAAAAATCTGATTTAATTCCATTTCACGAACATAACATCTTAATTACCTTGAAATATTCCTTCCATCAAATTGATCAATTTTATTGACCACTGCTTGCAATGCTTTGGTTGCCAAAGCTTCTTTTCGATCATTGCTTTGCTATTGCTGCATTGATAATGAGAAGGCTTGAAACATACTAGCAATAGACGGATCTATGTGCATACCTTGTTCTTTAGAAGAACCTCCACCAGAAACTCCTCCCAAAGATCCTTCAAATTTTTATTTTAATTTTCTATAAAAATAAAAATAAAATCAAACAAAATCAAATACCTTCCACCTCAAGCTTTTACGTGGGGTTCACCACTTGTTGTCGCATTACGTGCTTTCCTGCTCAAGAACGCACCAAGCGTCTGGCTGTAGAAGGTAGTATGGAGATTTGCTAATATTCAAGCAGTCTATCGATTTTTGATTGTTGAAATATAAACAACTGCAAGAATATACTGTAAATCTATACAGATGTCCTTCGACAGCTCGTCGAAATCCTTTTTTGTCCCAGCCGGTAGGTCTCTAGACATTACAGAGAGCCTCGAACATCCCAATCTGCTAATCTCCAATACCGCTTTATACTCATGATCTTGTATCCACTGACTGTCTTGTTAGATTAACCCAGAAAAATTTCATTCACTCCGCATACTCAATCCTATAGACACCCTTTTAATTCTTCAATCACAGATATAACTTCGATTTCACAAAACAGTCAAGAGTAATCACACCCACTTCATTAAAAATCCCGATTCACCAGTACAACACTGACTTCAACAACGATTGCCTGAGTCTTTCCAAAACTCTATGAAGAAAAAAAACCCCAATCCTCTGTCTTTTTTCTCCGCCCGAAGCATGAAGCTAGCTCTCTGACCCTTCTAAAAAACTTATTCTCCCCCCTTCCATTTCTTAACCTATCCTCCCCTTTAACCCTAATTCTCCCCTCTTTCAAACCCTAGCCTCTAAATTTCTTCAATCTTTCATCTTGGATCCGGAATTGGCTCTCGCCATCAGAGCTTTCTCCTCTGTTTTTACCTTTAAGAGATCCTTTTACCAAAAGGATGTTCCTGGAACGATACAAAGGATGGAATAGCCTGAAACGGAATCGGAGCCCCGTAATCAGGACCACATTGAGTTGCCCGACCAATTCAGGTCTCATATTGGCTAAGAGGCCTGTACTAAGACCTAGATGTTTCCGTAATTGGACCAAATTGGGTTGCTCGACCAAGTCAGGTATCATATTGGATAAGAGGCCTGTAATAGGACCTGGATTGGATGTCTTGAAATTGGATTCAATTGGCTCTTTGAACCAGGCTCACCCGTCGTTGAATTGATCCTTTCCCTTTTTGCTGACTCCTGTTCTTGGAATCGAACGGAGCATTTCAGTATGTCCCGGCTGACTGTGACGGGGTGACTAAACCTAGCCTCTCAGTATTTGCACTGGAATTGGTCGTTGCTCCCAATATTCGAGGTAACTGAACATTAATAAAAGTTCCTTTTTTATATATTTTCACAGTATACTCATGTTATAATATGACACCATATACACGGTGACTGGACTGGAAGCATCTTCTAGATAATGATGTCATTCTTGAAAAGAATCCACAATTGCAAGAAGTTTTTTATCATCGATCTCATAATTGATTTCTACTGCTGAGAATTTTCTTGAATGAAAGGCTACTAAATGAAGTTTGTCATTTGTTCCCATTTGTGATAAAACCGCACTCAGAGCAAAGTCTGATGCATTTGTTTCCATAAAGAATGCTTTTGAAAAATCAACACGATACAAGATTGGTGTAGAAACAAACGTTGTCTTCAAAGATTCAAAAGCAACTTCCGCTTCTTGATTCCATTGGAGTTTGTCTTTACAAGTCAAACTTGTAAGTGGAGCTGCAACTCAAGAGAAGTCCTTGATGAAGATCCAATAGTAGTTGGCAAATCCCAAAAAGCATTGGACATCTCTTACCGTTTTTGGGATCTTCCAATCTATAATAGTTTGAACTTTCTTAGGATCCATCATAAGTCCATCATTTGAAATGATGTAACCTAAGAAATCGACTTGAGTAGTGTGGAATACATACTTTTTTATCTTGGCATAGAGCCTCGCATCTCTTAATTTTTGTAACACATGACGAACATCAAGTTCATGTTCTTCTAGATTCTTAGAATAGATCAAGATGTTGTTTAGATAACAGACCACAAAATCGTCCAAAAATTCTCAAAAAACATCATTCATTAAATGTTGAAAAGCTGATGGTGCATTTGTTAGTCCAAAAGACATAATGTTGTATTCAAATTATCCATACCCAGTTCGAAACGCAGTCTTCCATTCATCTCTTTTTTTGATGCGTACTAGATTGTATGCTCCCCGAAGATCTATTTTTGTATAGATCTTAGTTTGATTCAGCTGATCAAGAAGTCCAAATATTAAAGGTAATGGATACCTGTTCTTGATAGTAATCTTATTGAGTCCTCGATAATCAACACACATCCGCAATGATCCGTCTTTTTTCTTCACAAATAAAATTGGAGCTCCTGCTGGAGATTTAAAATGGTGTATGAAATTCTTGGCTAGATTTTCTTCAATATACTCCTTGAGTTCAACCAACTCATTTTGTCATAAACTGTAGATTGATCCAAATCGCGGTTGTACTCCTTCTTGAAGGTCAATTGAGAAATCATATGGATGATGTTTTGGGAGTGTATCCGCATTTTTTTTTTCAAATACATCTTGAAATTCTTGATATTGGCTTGGAATGCTACTTGAAGTCTTTTCATGAGTAGAAACGGGTGTGGCATAAGTAATATATGGTGATTCTTTCATAGCAACAAGCAAGAAAGTTTTTACACCTATAAATATGGATTTAATTGACCTGAACTTATGACTCTCTACTTGATTAACTACACTGTTAGTTATACTTTTAGAAAAAATAAAAGTTTGAAAAGTCCAATCTATTTGAAGGTTGTATTTTTCTAACCACAATAAATCTAAAATGACTGGATTAGAGGGAGATCTAATGATATTAAATACTAAAAAATTATTATGACCATTGATTATTACTTCTATAGGAAGGATTTTGTAAGTAATATTTCCAAAAGACAATGGACGACCATCTATGACTTCTACATGAACAGGTTTATATTTCTTTACTAAAGATATGCTATGTCTTTTAGTAAATTCTTCATCTCAGAAACATGCCAAGGCTCCTGAATCTAACATGGGAGAGGCTTTGTAATATTTAGGTCCTAAAATAACATTTAATGTAAAACAAGGAGAGGGCTCTAAGGAGAGAATAGGACCTTTATTAGATATTGTGCAAGGTTCCAGCCGCACGGTCCCTATTGTAGCTGGACAAACTCATTTTTTGACATATTGTCTTCTTTCACAGCCATACTCCTCATTTTGTGATTGTATCATTTCTTTGGACAATGTTGAGTAGTGTGCTTTGGTTCTCCATAATATAAACATAATCCTTCTTGACGACGACGAGTCTTTTCTTATTCAGTAAGAGGTTTGAAATATAGTGCATCAATTTGCATATCCTCTACTTCTGAATGTATGTATTAAAGAGGTGTTGGTATTGCCATTGAATTATAGTAACGTTGAAGTCCACTTGTACGGTTCTCAGATCGGAATTCAAAAACGAAATTATCGTACTTCATAGCAAAGTCAATTGCTTGACTCAATATTTGAGGATCAGATAAGTTGAGCATTAATTTTTTTACCTCATATTGTAATCTATAGAGAAATTGGCTAATAAGTGTAGCATCATCCCACTTGATATCAGTTGCAAGTTGTCAAAATTGTGAAACATATAACGTTACTGTTCGATTGTCTTATCGTAAAATACGAATCTTATTGGTTGTAACACGAATTGCATCATGTTCTCCATACATGGATCGAAACTCCGTCAAAAAAGCCTCTAGATTATCCAATATTGAATCTCGTCGTTTAAGAAAAGATGAAAACCATGATAGTGCTGAACCTGAAAGAAGCATACCAATGAATCTAACTTACGATCTTGGAGTTGGATAGCTTTGGGATTGAAGTTCAATCACAAGTTGCACTTGATTGATAAATCCTCGAAACTTAGATCTGGTGCCATCAAACTTCTCAAGTAGGACAATTCTTGGTTCTCTAACATTTGAAGGGCATTCCACCATAGGAGAAAGGACATGGTTTGGTGCAGATGTTGAAGCAGCTCCAACCATTTCTATATCTTCACTTTCTGCCAATCTTGTTGCTCCTTGTGGTGGTAAATTGAGTTGATGCATCGCAAGCATTAACTCCCTCAATTGATCTTGCATTTGTGCCATTGCATTCTTCATTTCAACAAGTTCTGCCATGATAACACTTAGAAGAGAGAAGATGTCTAATATTGCTCAAGACAAATAGAAGAGAGGACTTGAGAACAAAGATAATATTAAAGACAATATCAGTTTAGAAGAGGGTAATCTGTAACTTCTAATATGCTTATGTCTTATCAAGAAAAAGAGATAATCCACTCTTAATGAAGATTAGACAAAGCTCTGATATTGTAGGTGTACTCTTGTCAATCTGTCAAGGACAAGAACTCGATTAAAAAACAATTCAGACAAGTGAGCCTTCACTTAAAGAGAGGTAACAAAATATAAATAAATAAGTATGTATATTGAAAGAGAAACTGGAATGGCTATTGCCAAAAGACAAGAAAACTAAAGATTCTTGAAACTAGACTAGAAGCAAGAAAAGAGTTGACAAGAGTGAAGAAGCCTTCATTCTTGTCTCTATATATACTATCTAACTAGGGGCTACATGGCAATGTTCTATAGGACCTCCAATATGTGTTGACTTTGTAAGACACATGCCTTGACTTACAAGACAAGTTTTTCTATGTGTGGGCTACATAGTTAGCTTGATCTTTAAGCTAACAACATATGTGGCACATGGCCAACTTATTGACCACGTTTCTAATCCAGAAAGTCAATTAAAGACACCTATGAAGTCAAAGCAATGTCTATTTAGTACTATAGAATTAAATACTATAGAATTAACTTACTTTTATCTACTTTTACTTACTTCTACCTATTTTTATATGAAATTACTAGCTTACATGATTATGTCCGTGACACTCTCATTGAAGATGGTTGAAAGGTCCTTTCAGCCATCAATAGTATCCTATTCCAGAGCAAGAAGACCATCCTATTATTTGATCATTGTTGAGGCCTTCAAAACTTCCTTCAAATAAAATACTTCGAACATTGTTAGGAGTTATTTCTATGTCTAATAAAATCACCAAATAGTAGGAGTCTCTTCCAAGATCATGATATCAAACACGTTATATCTTGCTATCTATTTAAGGAAAGACATGTCCTTCTTGATGATCTTCATCTCGATTTTGTCATCTTGAAGGTTGTGACAATTTGAATGTCTCATGTGATATGTCTACAAATGAATACTCTTGCATTGAATCTATTGGTTGTTGGTTCTCCATCTCCTTAGTATCACAAATACATATAAGTTATAAAAAAAGATAGAAGGTAGAATATTATCTTCTTTGATCTTGTTTCTTTTATAGTAAAGATTTATTATTCTTCATCTTAGTTTTGATGAATTTCATTGATAAAATGCATCAACTCTCTTTGCTACATTTGCAAGATTCTTTGCTAACTCCCATGAACGTTCACTAATATCATATCCATACTATTGAACAAGATATGCTAACCTATTTTGGCACCCCTTTGAGTGTAAGACTTCTTCCACCTCAAATTCTTGATTAATATCTACTTCCATAGGAAGAGGTGGCATTTGTCTTCTTTCCAAGATATTCATTATTTTATACTGCTCAAATGGGACACGTGAAATACACAATTGATTTTAATATATTCCAACAGATGTAATTGATAAGCAATAAGATTGATTTAATTACAAATAGAAAAAGGTCCCAACCTATGATAGTTTCAAAGACATGAACTAAAAGATGGTGCATAAATCAATGAAATTTGTATCAAAGAAAAAATAAAAAAATAGAAATAAGAAAGTATGTATATTAAAAAGAAAATGGAATGGCTTATTTCTAAAAGACAAGAAAACTTGAGACTCTTGAAACTAGATTAGAAGCAAAAAAGAAGTTGACAAAACTGAAGAAGGCTTCACTCTTCTCTATATATATATTATCTAATTAGGAATTACGAGGCAATATTCTATAGGACCTTCAATATGTGTTGACTTTGTAGGACACATGCCTTGACTTACAAGGCAAGTTTTACTACGTGTGGGCTACATTGTTAGCTTGATCTTCAAGCTAACAGCATGTATGGTACATGGCCAACTTGTTGACTACTTTTCTAACCTAGAAAGTCAATTATAAACACCTATAAAGCAAAAGCAGTATCTATAAAGCTTCTAAGAAGCTTATATATAAGAAATTATAGAATTAACTTACTTTTATCTATTTCTACTTACTTCTACTTATTTATATAGATAATTATTGGCTTACATATGTATGTCCGTGACATTACCTCTTCTTCTAAGGACGAGTTCTACAAGGAGTCGTCATCATATATTAAAGAAATCTATGATGCGACAAATTATATTCGCTACATACTCAAATCTTTGTTTTCTTCCAAGATAGTTGATAGGGCCTCTCAACCATGGATAGTGTCACATACCAAGGCGAGAAGACCACCCTATTCTTTGATCATTATTGAGGCCTTCATAACTTCTTTCAAATAAAATATTTGGAACATCGTCAAGAGTTGTTCCTACTTCTAATAAAATTACCAAACATTTGAAGTCTCCTCTATAGTCATGATATCAAACATGTTCTATCTTGCCATCTATTTGAAGAAAAACATGTTCTTGAGGATCTCCGACTCAATTGCATCATCATGAAGGTTGTGACAATTGCAATGTCTCATCTGGCAGGTCAACAAATAAAGGCTCTTCAGTCAAATCCACTTGTTGTTGATTCTCCATCTCCTTAGCGTCACAACTACGAAGATGATATAAACAAGAATTAAAAGTAGAATGTTATCTTACCTAGATGTTGTTTCTTTTATAAAAAATATTTTCAACTTCTTTTTTATGGATGTCGTCGATGAAAAGCCTCCACTACCTTTACTCCATTTAATTAACACGCTCCGTTTGTCCATCAATTTGAGGATGGAATGCCGAAGATAGTTTTCTATCCACTTTTAGAATCTTAAAAAGAGTCCACTAAAATCTTGATACAAATTGAGTTCTCCTATTGGATGTAATATCCTTGGGTAATTGATGATAACGATAGATGTTGTTAAAAAAGAATTTAGCTGTTTCTTCACTTATGATAAATTTTATATATGGTACAAAATATCTTGATAAAACGATCTACTATCATGAATATAGAGTCATAAGAACTTGAGATTGGAAGATCCATGATAAAATCTATAAAAATAAAAGACTATGGTTGTTTTGGAATAGGTAATGGTTGAAGAAGTTCGTAAGGTAGATGATCTTGAACAAATGTTGCATGATTGAACAAAGTCTTTCATACCTTTCCATATTTGTGGCCACCAAAAATCTTTGGATATAAGCTCCAAAGTCTTATTGTATCCAAAATGTCCTACTACTCGAAAGTCGTAATGTGCTTGAAAAACACGTAATAATGGTTCTCCATTTAGAACATTCAATTGACCTTCAAAATAAAGTAGATTGTTTTTTAATTCAAACTTAGAAGTATCTTGGGACTTAGAAGAAAGATTCTTGATATTGTGAATAAAAAGATCAGAAGACATACTTGATTGGATTTGTTTTACAAGGGTCAAATCAACAGTCAATGTTGATTTCATTACTCGAAGATGAAAATACTCTAGCTTCAAGAAAATTAATCTTTATTAATTAAAAGATGCATCTCTTTCTTTTCATACAAGATAAAAATGTCTAAAAAGGACGTTTGATAAAATTTGTTATTTTTTGGATTGATATGTGATCATAAAATCAAATCTTGATAAAGGCATGCTTCAATGGGTTTGGCGACAATTTAAAATACGTACTGACATGAAGTACTTGAGACTCTTTTGATCTATATACACAGTGACTGAATTAGAAGCGCCTTCTAGATGATGATACAATTCTTAAAATGAATCCATGATTACAAAAAGTTCTTTATGAGGGATTTCATAGTTAATCTCAGCTGCTGAAAATTTTTTGGAATGAAAAGCTACTAGGTGAAGTTTGTCATCTGTTCTCATTTGTGATCATACAACACTCAAAGCAAAGTCTGATGTATTTGTTTCTATAAAAAATGCCTTAGAAAAGTTGACACCATATAAAATTGAAGTAAAAATAAAGGTTGACTTCAAAGCTTCAAAAGATGTTTTAGCTTCTTTGCTCCATTCAAATTTTTTTTTGCAAGTCAAATGTATAAGTGGAACTGCAACTCGAAAGAAGTCTTTGATGAAGATCCAATAATAGTTTGCAAAGTCCAAAAAGCATTGGACATATATTTAGAATCTTCCAATTTATAATCATTTGAACTTTCTTGGAATCCATCATAAGTCCATCATTTGGAATGATGTATTCTAAGAAGTTGACATGAGTAGTATGGAATATATACCTTTCTATCTTGGCATAGAATCTCGCATCTATTAATTTTTGTAACACATGACAAACATGAAATTCATGTTCATTTGTATTCTTAGAATAGATCAAGATATCTTCCAGATAACAAACAATAAAATCATCTAAAAACTCTCAAAAAATATCATTCATTAGATGTTGAAAAGCTGCAAGTACATTTGTAAGTCCAAAAGGCATGACGTTGTATTCAAAATACCCATATCCAATTCAAAATGCAGTCTTCCATTCATCTCCTTCTTTAATACGTATTAGATTGTATGCTCTCCATAGATCTATTTTTATGTAGATCTTAGCTTGATTTAGTTGATTGAGAAGTCCAGATATCAAAGGTAGAGGTACGTATTCTTAATGGTGATCTTGTTGAGTCCTTAATAATCAATACACATCCGCAATGATCCATCTTTTTTCTTCCAAATAAGATTGGAGCTTTTGCTAGTAATTTGGAATAGTGTATGAAATTCTTGGCCAAATTTTCTTCAATATATTCCTTGAGTTCAGCCAATTTATTTTGTAATAAACTATAGATTGATCCAAATGGCAGTTATGGTCCTTCTTGAAGGTCAATTGAATAATCATAGGGACGATGTTCTAGGAGACTATCCACATTCTTCTTCTCAAATACATCTTAAAATTCTTGATATTGGCTAGAAATGCTACTTGAAGTCTTTGCATCATTAGAAACATGTGTGGCATAAATGACACAAGGTGATCTTTCTTTTCCAACATGCAAGAAAGTTCTTGCACATAAAAATATAGGTTTAATTGTACTAAATTTATGACTTTCTATTAGATTAATTTCACTCTTAATTATGCTTTTAGAAAAGTCAAGGGTACAAGAAATGTAATCTATGCAAGGATTATACTTTTCTAACCATGATAAACCTAAAATGACTAGATTAGAGATAGATCTAATTATATTAAAGATTATGTAACTACTATGACCATTTATTGCTACATCTATAGGAAGTGTTTCATGAATAACATCTCCAAAAGACAACGGACAACCATCTATGACTTCTACATGAACAGGTTTGATTTTTTGTACTAACGATATTTTATGAATTTTAACAAATTCTACATCTAAAAAATAAGCTGAGGTTCTTGAATCTATCAAGGTAGAGGCTTTATAATTATCAGGTCCTAAACGGACATCTATTATAAAACAAAGAGAGGATTCAGAGGAGAAGATAGGATCTTCATTAGAAATTACATAAGATTCCAGGTGCACGATCCCTATTGTAGCTGGACAAATTTTTTTCTCGACATATTGTCTTCTTTGATAGATGTACTCCTCATTTTGTGATTTTGTTGCTTCTTTGAACAATATTGAGTAATATGTTTAGATTTTCTATAATATAAGCATAATCCTTTTTGACGACAATGAGTTTTTTTCTTTCTAGATAAGAGATTTAAAACGTACTACATTAATTTACATATCCACTCATTATAAATGTATGTATTGATGAGATGTTGGTATTGCCATTGAATTGTAGTAACGTTGAGGCCTATTTATACAACTCTTAGATCAAAATTCAAAAAGTTGATTGTCACATTTTATAGTAAAATCAATTACTTGACTCAGTGTTTGAAGATCAGGTAAATTGAGCATCAATTTCTTTACTTCATATTGTAATCTATAGAAAAATTATCTATTAAGTGCAATATCATCCCACTTGATATCAGTTATAAGTTATCAATACTGTGAAGCATATAATGTTATAAATCAATTTCTTTATTGTAAAATACGGATCTTGTTGGTTGCAATACAAGTTGCATCATGTTTTCTATAAATTGACCAAAATTTTGCCAAAAATGCCTCCAAATTATCAAATATTGGATCTCGTCATTTAAGAAAAGATAAAAACTATGATAGTGTTGAACCTGAAAGAAGTGTATCAATGAATCTAACTTGTGATCTTGGAATTGGATATCTTTGAAGTTGAAGTTTAATCATAAGTTTTACTTGATTGATAAATCCTCAAAACTTAGATCTTATACTATCAAACTTCTTAGACAAAATAACTCTTGATTCTCTAACACTTAAAGGATGTTCCATCATGTGTGGAGGGACATGATTTGGTGCAGATGTTGAAGCAGCTCTAATCAACTCTATATCCTCACTTCTTGCCATTTTTGTTGATCCTTGTGGTCATAAGCTAAGTTAATGCATCGCAAGTATCAACTTCTTCCATTGTTCTTGTATTTGTGCCATTGCACTCTTTATTTCAACAAAGATCAGCCATAATAAATGTCAAAAAAATATCTAATAGTACTCAAGACAAGTAGAAGAGAAGACTTGAAGACAAAAAAAATGCTAAGAAAAATATCAATTTAGAAGTGGGTAATCCGCACCTTTTAATATGCTTATGTCTTATCATGAGAAAGCGGTAATCCACTCTTAAACAAGTTAAGAGAAAGTTATAAAATTGTAAGTATATTCATGTCAATTAGTCAAGCACATAAACTAAAAATTGATGCATAAACCAATGAAATCTGTATCAAAGAAAGAATAATAAAATAATAATAAAG
The DNA here is from genome assembly GCF_059467195.1 of Physcomitrium patens. Lineage (NCBI taxonomy): Eukaryota > Viridiplantae > Streptophyta > Bryopsida > Funariales > Funariaceae > Physcomitrium > Physcomitrium patens. The sequence goes on along the minus strand of NC_143433.1, from coordinate 241,571 downwards.
AAGTACGTACATTAAAAAGAAACTGGAATGGCTTATTACCAAAAGACAAGAAAACTTCAGACTCTTGAAACTACACTAAAAGTAAGAAAGGAGTTGACAAGAATGAAAAAGACTTCATTCTTTTCTCTATATATATTATCTAATTAAGAGCTATATGGTAACTTTCTATAGGAACTTTAATATATGTTGACTTTATAGGATATATTCCTTGACTTACCAAGCAAGTTTCTCTATGTGTGGGCCAAATAGTTAGCTTGATCTTCAAAGTAACAACATGTGTCGTATATGGCCAACTTGTTCATTACTTTTTTAATCCAAAAAATCAATTATAGACACCTATGAAGTCAAAGTAGCATCCAATAAGCTTCTAGGAAGCTTCAATAAAAAATATAATAGAATTACCTTATTTTTATATATTTTTATTTACTTTCACTTATTTATATGAGTAATTACTTGCTTACATGATTATATCCATGACAAATAGTCCAACTAATCACAAAGATGAGTAGCCTTAATATTGCAACGAAGTAACCATACCTTGTCACCTATATTAAATTATAGTTGCTCCTTGTAATAAGCATCCATGTTGGTCTTTCGTCATTCTTGAGCTTCTTTTAATTGTGTCTTCATTGTTGCATGTAGCTCAGACAAAGGATTTGCTAAATCTTTTGCCGTAGGATTATAAATTTTTGAAAAGTCAAAAGTATCAAGTCATAGATGTTAACTATAATTGACAAAAAAAGATATTTGTTAAGTAAAAGAATGTACCAAATTATTGTATACAAACTTTAGCAATGGCAAAAGAGTTGTCCAATCATCTTAATGATAGTCGATGGTACACCTCAAATATTGCTCCAAAACTTAATTCACCTATTCCATTTGCCCATCAGTTTAAAGATGAAAAGTTGAAGAAATCTTTATATCTACCTTTAGAATCTTGAATAGGATTCTTCAAAATCTTGGTACAAATTGAGTCCCCTATCTAATAAAATATCCTTTGGCAATCCATGATAGCAATAGATATTATTAATGAAAAGCTTAGCTATTTTTTACTTGAAATAGATTTTGTACATGGTACAAAATGTGACATTTTTAGAAACCAATCTTTGATTACAAATATAGAGTCATATGAACTTGAACTTAAAAGATCTATAATAAAATCCATAGAAATGAAAGAGCATAGGTGTTTAGATATAGGCAATGGTTGAAAAAGTTCATAGGATCGATGACAAGGAGTCTTTGATCTTGAATAAATGTCACTTGACTGGACAAAGTCTTTTACCACCTTTCACATTTGTAGCTACTAAAAATCTCTAGATATAAGCTCTAAAGTCTTGTTGTATCTAAAATATCATACTGTTAGAAAGTCATGATGTGTTTAAAGAATACATAAATGTACTTCTCTTTTTAAAACATATAGACATCTTTTGAAATATAGTAGGTTGTTACTGAATTCAAACTTTGAAATAGCATGAGACTTAAAAACAAGATTCTTGATATCATAAATAAGAGAATCAGATGACATACTTGATTGAATTTGTTTGATAAAGGTCAAATCAACAATCAATGTTGATTTTATTGCTTGAAGATGAAAATACTCTAGCTTCAAGAGAATTGTTCTTTGTTGATCAAAAGATGCATTTACTTCTTTTGGTACAAGATAAGAACATTTAGAAAGAACATTCAATAAACCTTATTATTTTTTAGATTAATATGTGATCTTGAAATCAAATCTTGATAATGACATGTTCTTATGAGTTTGGTGAGGATTCAAAATATGTGCAGATATGAAATATTCGAGGTGCTTGTGATCTGTATATATAGTGACTAGACTTAAAGTGCCTTCTAGATAATGATGCCATTCTTGAAATTAATCCATAATTACAAGAAGTTCTTTGTCATGGATCTCATACTTAATTTCAACTGCTAAAGTATTCTTCAAATAAAAAGCTAATGGATAGAATTTATCATTTATTTCTAATTGTGATAATACTGCACTAAAGGCAAAATTTGATGCATCTTTTTTCACAAAAAAAAATTCTTAAAAAAGTCGACACAATATAAAGTTGGTACAAAAGTAATCTCCTTCTTTAAAGCATCAAATGATACTTCTACTTCTTTATTCTACTTAAGATTGTCTTTACAAGTCAAATATGTAAGTAGAGCTGTAACTTGAAAAAAATTCTTGATAAAGATTCGATACTAATTAACAAAGCCCAAAAAGCATTGCACATTTCATACTGTTTTTGAAATCTTTCAATCTATGATAGTTTGGACCTTCTTGGAATCTATCATAAGGCCTTCATTAGAAATTATGTATCTTAAAAAGTCAACTTGAATAGTATGGAATACACACTTTTCTAACTTGACATATAATCTTATATCTCTAAGTTTTTGTAACACACGATGAACATGAAGTTCATATTCTTCTATATTCTTAGAGTAGATTAGAATGTCTTTTAAATAGTAAACAATAAAATCATCTAAAAACTCACAAAAAATATCATTCATAAGATATTGAAAAGCAATTAGTGCATTTGTGAGTCCAAAAGCCATGATATTATATTCAAAATGTTCATACCTAGTTCAAAAAATAATCTTCCATTCATCTCCTTCTTTGATATGAATTAAGTTGTATGCTCTTCATAGATCTATTTTCGTATAGATCTTTGCTTGATTGAGTTATTCAAGAAGTCTTGAAATCAAAGACAAAGGATACCTATTTTTGATGGTGATCATATTGAGTCCTTGATAATCCACACATCTGTAGAGATTTATCTTTCTTCTTCACAAATAAGATAGGAGCCCCGGCTGAAGATTTAGAATGGCATATGAAGTTCTTTGCTAAGCTCACATCAATGTATTCCTTTAATGCAACCAACTCATTCTACAATAAGCTATAGATTGGTCCAAATGGTAGTTGAGTTCCTTGTAGATTAATTGAACAATCATAATTTTGATGCTCTAGAAGAATATCTATGTTCTTCTTTTCAAAAACGTCTTGCAATTCTTGATATTGATTAGGAATATCACTTGATATTTTTTCACTATTAAAAATGGGTGTAGTATATATAGCAAAAGATGATCTTTTTTTTGTAGCATGCATGAAAGGACTTGCATCTACTAGTAAAATTTTGGATGTATTAGACTTATATACTTCTACTTTAGTAATGCAATCTTGGATTATGCTTCTAAAAAAATTAAGATTATAAGAAGACAAGAAGACTAGAAAGTCTTGGAATATGATTTGGGACTAGAAAGGTCTTGACAAGAATGAAGAAGGCTTTACTCTTGCCTCCATATATACTCTTAACTAGGAGCTACATGGCGATGTCCTACAGGACCTCCAAAATGTGTTGACTTTGTTAGTTACATGTCTTAACTTATAAGACAAGTTATCAATGTATGCACCACTTAGTTAGCTTATTCCACAAGCTACTACACGGAGTTTACTTGTCCCAGAAGCTATTAATATGTGATTAACTTGTTGGCCAAGTTTCTATCTTATAAATACATCTAAAGTCAAAACCGCATCTATGAAGCTTCTAAGAAGCTTTCCTAAAACACTTTATGAAATTAATTTATATTTATCTACTTCTATCTAATTGTATAAGTAACTATTGAAATAAATGTATATATCCATACTATTTATAGGTCTTATCAGCCATCCATAATGTCTCATTCTAAGGGAGAAATACCACCATGTTATTTCATCATTGTTGGGGCTTTCATAACTTGCTTCAAAAAAACATTTGTGAGTCTATTGAAAGTCATTTCTACCTCCTATAAAATCACTAAGCATTAAAAATTTCTTCTTAGATTGTAATATCAAACATGTTTTATTTTGCCATCTATTTGAAGAAGAATTTGTTATTCTTAAGGGTCTTCATCTTGATTATGATATCTTCAAGGCTGTGATAATCATAATGTTTTGTTGCATAAATCAGCAAATAATAGTTCTTGATTTAAATTTGTTGATTGTTGGTTATAATATTTAAGTAAAATAACTATTATTGAAGATAAAAAGACTAGAAAGTCTTGAAATAAGACCAAAGACTAGAAAAACATTGACAAAAGTGAAGAAGGCTTTATTCTTCTTTTCATATATATTATCCAATTAAGAAATATGTAGCAACGTCTTTTAGGACCTCCAACATGTATCTAATTTGCAAGACACATGTCTTAACTTGCAAGGCAAATTTCCTATATGTGCACCATATTATCAGCTTATACCACAAGTTATTCATACATGTAATACATGGCTAACTTATTGGCCAAGTTTCTAACCTATCAATCAATTATAAATATGTATAAAGTCAAATATGCTTCTATAAAGCTTCTAAAAAGCTTTGCCATAAGATAATATAAAATCCACCTATATTTATCTTTTATTTAGCACTTCTTATCTAGATAAATAAATATGTCTATAACACATTGTAGCTAAAGTGATGAACATAATAATAGGCTAGAAAGTTGATAGTAGCAATGTAAGAGGCATCCACTTATCTAAGAAGACAAGCAACAAGTGATAGCTCAATATGTTGATAATACATTCCTTGCTCTATTAGGAAAAGAAGGCAAGGTGAGAACCCTTATTTATATTCTAGACACCTTTTGCCTTATTTTAGGTTTAATATTAAAGTAGAAAAAATCTAATAGTTATTGAAAGTATAAATATAATCATAATAGACTACCTTGAATAAATTAAATGAGAATTGTATGGACAAAAAATGATAAAGTTAGCAAGCTTTTAGGTGCTTCTTTTGGACTCCATATCAATTCATTTGATGTTGATTCTTTTTTGTTCAACAAAATTAATTGTAAGGTCACATGTTGGTGTGCCACAAAAGCAAATGCCATAAGTAGGGGCACAATAATCAATAGTGTGCTTCTATCTACTATCTTCTTTTTCATGTCCAGGAGGAATTCAACATGGAATTGCCAAAGTAAAAGCATCCATTGGAAATTATCTTATAGCTAGATTGATACAATGGACAAGGATCAAAGTGGAGTGGCTTTATTGTTGACAATACAAAAAAGATGACGGTATTAGTTTAATTTTATCTAGGCAATGCAGTGGTTGTCCTATTAGTTAAATGGATGGTGAAAGCTTTAGAGCCTGGATAATCCAACCCACACGCAATGCTTAGATACCTTCTACTTCAGAACTAGCCGTACTTGGGCGGGAAGCAGAGTCCGAGCATGGACTACTTCACCCTATCTTGACATTAAAGCAAATAAGGCTCCTTGGTCTGGAATATAGTGACACGTGTCTGGAAACAAGTACTATTTGCTGTCAAAGATGTGCTCCCTATCAGGTATGACAAGATTCTAAACTGTAACTTATGGTGTGGCTCAACAATACAATCGGTAGGTCCTGGTTTCTCCGAAGTAAGAAATGCAAAGCTACACAAGGCTGCGCTGCGAAAAATTTGCGATTTTTAGGTGAGGGATTATTTCTTGTCACATGACGAAGAGAATTGTGTATACGGAGTTATGATACAGGAGGAGGAGGCATAGAGGGCGTTCACAGCAGCGTTAACCCAGAAATGGAGGGTGCTTCTACTGTTGCCTCGTACTGGTAGCGCAGAAGGGGACTGACTTGGGGTGTGTGAGGATGAACAAGGATTGCAACAAAGCTGGGTCTGGCAAGGCTCCACTGCCTTCCGCCAAGACGTGGGTCTTGTCCAGATATGGACTTCGGCAATAGTACAAAAATTCACAATTGATCCACCATTGCACCATTTAGTTGAGTTACACAATCTCGTACCACAACAAAAGAATGAGTACAAAGCGCGGGCGCATTCCTTCTAAACATGGATTGAAGGTTACCTCCGACGAGTCAATGAGATTCTAATCCAAAAGGAGTAAAAAGAAACTTTGACCTTGCTCTACAATAGAAGAGTGGACCAGCTCACGTGAGATCCACATCGTTTCATGTGGGGTGACAAAGTCCCTCTCATGGTCTACACTGCTACATTTGAGAGAAGTCTATTTAAATCAAAGCACATAGTACCCGCTGTGATACCACGCAAATGGCAAGGTATTCTCCATCCCAACTACCGCCTTAAATGGCTGAATGTGTGGGATAAGGAATGCATTAAAAAGGAAGCCGGTTTACTTTGGCTCATCTAGCACAGAGCGGTTGCGGTGAACGCCTGGCGTGGACGGGTGAATAATGATGTGGATCAATGTTGCCCCGTGTGTATGTGTGGCAAGCGCGAGACGGTGTTGCACCACTTCTAGGAATGCCCATCAGCACAAATGGCGTGGAAATGGGGCACCCACATTCTACGCAATCTCCTTGAAGAGCGATCAGCACGAAGGATTGCACTAAGCAACTCGAACAGGAGAGTACACACAACACTGGTTCATGACGGCCAAGGCACAGGCATACCACTTCTCGGGTTCTCCCCATCATGAAAACATTGTATTTTCGCTCATCACACACTGTGAAGGTTTAAACAAGTCAATCGGCTCTAGCTTCTACTCCGCGACACTACACCTGGCTTTTATGGATAGAAAGAAATGACGCAGCTTTCAATGGCACCTTTTGGTTGACCAAGAAAATGTGTCACAAAATGTGGTTAAATATGGTTGATAATGGGCACATAGCGTGGATCCAGGCCAAGAATGGCTGCAAGCGCAAACCTGAAAAAGCAAGCCACACTCATGGATAACTTAAACAGCAATGGTGTAGGAAGGCCGTCATAGCGTCTGGACTGCAGAGCGTCCGCAATAAATTTGTTCGGTCCCAATTAATCGTTCATTAGTTAGTATATTCCTGTTATGAGCCTGGCCGGACTTGGCTGGGTTCCTTAATGTATCATATTTTCTACTTCAATAGAATATATTCTACTTGTGACAATATATATATATATATACATATTTCACTGAAGTGACACTTGATCTATATTGGTAAACATTGGTGCATTTGTGACTATCAGTTGACAAATAACTTCTTAAGTCGGGCATTAGTTCTGATTTTTAAAAATGAAAGTGTTGTTCAGAGAACAGTAAGAATATGAATGGTTACAATTTACAACTAGTTACCTCAATAAAGAATGCAATCCGTTCGCTGAACATCATTGGGTTCCGGTACAGTGATACAACCTAAATTAGTAAAGAGAGAACGAAAATAGAAAATTAACAAATGCATGCAGTAATGACATTTGGATCAAACACCCAAAAGACTAGGAGGATCCTAATCATAAAAGGTGTAAATTAGATGCCCGAACAGATTGACATGTGCAACAAAGAAGGAAACTCTCCTACGTGCCTATGATTAATGAGCATCTCAAAATGTTTGAGCATACATGTCACCGTAAAGCTGACTGCAAGTTGAAGATTCCTCAAACCTGAATAACATCACTGGTTCTCACACGTATGAAACTCAAACTCGTATCACGATCAGTCAGATGGACTTCTGTTTCTTCAAAGCAGGATTGCTATTGCACATACCAGGAGACACTGACAGCGACAACGAAAGAGAGAGTGTTGGGTCTGTTTGCCCAGCAGGTAACGAGCAATGTCCCGAATTTGTGGCGGTGCTCATGTTGTCCTTGTCACTCGGTACAATTCCTTTCGTCATAAGAGGAAGTGTGGGCAATGACCGCTGAGGAGTTTCAATGTTATTAATCTCAGGCTTTTGGTTCAGCAAATTCCAAGTCGATTGTTTCGTGGGACACACAGAAGTCGATTTTTGCACATTTGTCTGCTGGGGTTGATCAGCGGGAGAACGACCCTCAGATGCTGGAGAAGCGCTGAAGTCTACACCGGTGCTCACTGTATGTCTCCTTGGTAAAAACTTGCTGTTTGATTGCTGCGAACTTTGACTAATGATTGAGTTACGAGGCGAATTGGTGGCATTGGCAGTGTTGCGAGGTCCCTGCATTTCCAGCTTGGCTACTTCTAGAGGCGCCATGCACCCAAACATTCCTGCCATTGTCGCTGCGACTTGACACTCAGCTATGGACCTAGCTGAATAATTGGGTTGCTTTACAGAGGTCATGTGTGGAGAAAATGGTACTCCAGAAACCGAACGCGGTGAACTATAGCCAGCGCCATCTTCAACTCGGGGTTCCGTATTCTCTAGTCTGCTCATTGGAGGCACGTTGCCCGGAAACTGACTGGAACTCAACATGCTGGGCCATATGAAACTACCTGGTGGGCGGCAGATTCTGAATCCGGTCGGCTGACTTTTAAATATGGGTTTGAAATTCTGGGTATTGAAAACCTGAACCCGTCTCTGCTTGTTTTCCCCCGCCAGAGGAGGTGCACACTCTTGAGTAGCCATGGAGCTCCCCGTTGGATTCTTTACTTCATCGACTTGAGTATTGGCTGGCTGACCAGGTTGGTTCACAAGTTTGTAGTTTGAGAGGGCTCGTGAAAGTCCCTCTGTGTATGGTGCAGAAATTTCCTTTGAGTTGCCGTCATTGTTACTGCTGATTGCACACTCCAAAGTTGTGCACTGTCTCATAGAAACATCCAACTTAGGGATAACGTGGAAGTCGTGTAGTACCAGCTCTGAGGTTCCCGGACATTGAGGTTCATCTGACGGCCCATGTGTTACACAGGTATCTTCACCCGTTGAGAGCATCAAGGGCATAGACTTTGCAGGTGTACTCCGATCAAATGGATATCTTAAGGGTGTGGCCTTTATGGGTGGTACAATCCCCAGCATGCTCATGATGCAGCTAACATCCGCCTGCAGTTCAATCCACCAGCAACATGATGGCTGCTGAATGAAAAGATTGGACAATGCAGAAATGCATAAGATGTGGACTGATACTATTGGCATTCATGACACTGATAAAACAAGTAGCATCTCCTGTATTTCACGGGTGACCAAAATCAGGAACTACACAGCAGATACCTGCATTACAGCCACAGTCTTGCGAACATCTTGAAGCTGTCCTTCAAGGTCAAGTTGGTTGCCACCTGAAAGAATTTCCTCCTGTGGTTTTTGGCTCTGTCGACAGGTAAAAGCAAAGATTCAACTAGTATCGGCATACTGTCACATCACTACAAATTATGCGCAGCTCCAGGTTACTTTAGACGATCACAGACTGTTAGTATGTCAAGGTCGAAAAAGAAAAATTGGTGTACGATTGTACTTTAACCTACCTCATGCATCTGAAGCACTTCACTCTCAAGTTTTTGGAATCGCTCCAAGGTGATGCATAGGTTAGCGCTGCCATTACAAAATGAAACAAAACCATGCAGTAAATTAGGAGTTGACAAATGGTATAGGGAAGATCAATTTACAATGAAGAATTATGTTTCGGGCAATCAGACTTAAACTCCATCAGGGTTTGCCACACGAATCCAGGAAGAGTAAACGAAGTCCTAAGCCCAGCGTTCCTCAAATTCATTTAAAATTTACTACTTCTGGTGGAAGCACACGAATCTTATATTAGCTCAGGTATAACAGTTGGAATCTTTGCTACAGTCGTCAATACCTAGTGACCATGATATAGCTTACCCTGATTTGCGCTCCTCGTGAAATTGCTGCTGCATATTGGTCAATTCGGTTTTAAACTGTGTCATGTCCTTTCTAATGTCCTGTCAAAAATTAAGTGACGCTATTGTCATTTCAACAAAGCTTGTATTCGTAAACATTCCACTAGTCTGATCTACAATTCTTGAGCATGTCCTTCCTTTAAGACTGTAAGGTGAGAACACCATATTGGAAATTGCTGCAAAATTCAAGCTCCACGAAATAGATGTAATAGACCATTTCTGCCGTCAATTTACGCTGCACCCGTGGTGAAATTTGTTACTACGGGTAAAGAACTGGACCTCCATGTGAAGTAAATTAAATATTTAATTTACCGATACCAGTATGAACAAGCTCACCTTAATTATATCATCTTCAGCTTCAGTTCTGAAAGGCAAACCTTCCGACCCTTTTTCGTGAAATACACTTGAGCAGGTCAGTGCACCCCTCTGGTTAGATACTTTGATGCTTCCACATAGAACTTTCATTTCACTGGAACAAGCATTTACTAAATTCGTCAGTGCTCAAGGTCAGATACATCAGGACTGCAGTATTAATGTTGATTCTTGATGATTTGAGAGGCGATTTTAAAAAATCCACAATTAATATCTGAAAGAACTGAGAAAATAGAGCAGCTTAAAAAAATACTCAACAATGAGCCACAAAAATGCAGACTGCAGCTCACAATTGCAGAAATTCACCAATAACATAAAAACTCAGAACATCATTGTCTCACATTTTGATCGTAGGCAATTCAATCAAGTAAATATTTTGAAAACTCAAGTCATAACCTGTCGGGAACAAAATATTCCAGTACCTCTTCAATTTCTCTACCGTCTCTTTCAGGTTCTTCATCTCAGCAGCTTCGGATGAAGTCATACCGTGATTTATTTGCCAATTCCTGCCCGACAGCTTGTCGCCAGGTTTCCATCCCGGTGGGGGTATCCATGACGGATCTTCAACTCCAGCTGCTTTTCTCAATTCCATCAAGCTTGGATGCTCTAACCAGTATTCCATTGCACCCTCAGAGTTGTGTCTCCGACGAAACCGTTCACCTGTACTTACTACTGTATCTGTCATGTGTTTCAGTAGGTGGTCAAGTAATCCAGTGTCGCCAATATGTTTTCTGGCTTCCTCGCGCAGAGCAGGCCTCAGAATAGGTCTTCCTGGTACAGCTTTTCGTGCATGCATGATATCAATAAGCTTCAGCTGCGCTGACTTATATCTGCACATTGGCATGGTTGAAGCAAATCCTCAGTTACTTACCAGATGTCACGAAAAGTCCTTGCCAAGATTACACTATGAAGCGCCTCAAAGACCATCTCAAGCTATACGAATTCAATTTCTTGTGGCGAATTACTGGTTTGCTCAAAGTTCGAAATGCATCGCGAATTCTAGTAACAAAGAAGCAGTTGCTCTTTAGAAGACGTCCTAATCTTACGCTGCTTAAAATCGCAGAAATATATTATTCGTGTGTGGAATCGTTGCAATTTTTACCGCATTACTGTCTTCTGTAATATGAGCTCGAGGATACAGGGCATGCTCTCAAACGCACTCTAATTTATGAGGTTGTTGCACAAAAGTGTACACATCTAGGGGCGAACAATTAGATAGTTTAACAAGCACAGAAGATTGACTTGCTTGTTTGATCGGACTACGAACCTCTCACTAGACCACCGGCCCTGCATGTCTTTAGGCAACTTAAGAATATTTCCTGAAACTGTCCGGGTGGACGAAGGTATTTTGTTCTGCTTCTGATCTCTCGAAATATGAGTAGTCGAAGACGATAAAACCAGCGTAGAATCCATCACTGCTTGATCTCCTGATGACCTCAGCTGTCTGTATAGCTCTGAAGAGGCTGGATATTTCGGAGAGGACTGGTTCCATTTCTTCCCAGGACTGAATGAGTTCTGGGGCCGACTGTCCTGATATTTGTCGAGTTTCTGATTGGGAGTGCCGTGAGCCGAAGTAACAGACACAGCCTTCTCCTCATCCGAAAACTGACGTATCAAACCAGTGCACAAGCCAAGGTCGCATGAGTCCACGCTTCTCCTGGTCTCGTAAGTCACCTTCTTCTTGATTCCCCAGCGAATTGGTTGTTCTGATGCTTGCCTAGAATCTGCTGGAAATGGCTCACAAGAAGTGACATCTGGTGATTGACCATACGTGTCCGCATTTCGCCCGCATGTCAGCTGCGTCAAAAGCTCAGCCGCAGTTATAACTGTAGCTAATGCGGAGTCATTTGGGGCATTACCATCAGCATCCTCTTCCGAAGTCAGACCGCTCTGACGCAGATTCATCCCGTCTGAGGAATTGCTAGTGCTTCTCCAAGGTACGACATCCAGATTTCGAGGATCGGAGGGTTCTCCATTTTCGAAACTGTTACATAGATCCCTCGTGACCTGCTCCTCCTTGTTCATGCCACCTTCTAGGAGGCCATTGATTTTCCTCTTCTTGCGAGCAGTTTCGCTTGCCGCGCAAAAATCCAGGTCTACTGAAGCACCAAGAGCAACTGTAGCCACGTCGTAGAGTGCAGTGGCGCAATTTGGACCTGGATCTGGCGGTGTCAGCCAGTATCTCTTCTTCGGATGCGGTACCTGTTGCGTACGGTTGTCTGTCCCGGAACTTGACCCTGTCAACAATCTTCTTGAGCTTCTTGGACTCATTGCAAGGTTCTTATTCAGCTCTAGTCTTCTCGCGAACAGCGCTTCCACCAAGTCTAGGTGCAACGTATATCTCTTGCGGTTTCCTTGAATTAAACACGCCCCAGCCATAACATTGTAAGCGTGCAATCTGCACTTCACAACTCTGAAAGACACATTAGGACAGACTTCCAGTCGATCACTCTGATTCATAAACACTACAAATACCAGAGACTAGCTAGCATGAGAACTTCTCAACACCTGACAGAAGAAAACCGCATTTCGGTAATAAAATCAACAAGCCGAAGTTATCTTGACACACCTCAAGGAAGTCATGATTGCATTGTGAACCAGCATTTTCATTACAAATTAGAGACATAGATAAACGTTAGTTTATGAAAATCACGGAGGGCACGACAAGGAGGTGTGTTTAGTCTCTAAAACTTAGATGATGATAAATTAAGCGCGAAACATCAACTGCCGGAAAGCTCTCACGATCCTCTCTACTATCTGTCACTGAAATCTTGTTTCCTTGTACCACAAAACTCACTGCAGGATCAATCTGTGGAGAGATAGAAGAAAGAACTCCTGAGCATATTGCGATAAGCCACCGGTGAAGAGGAGTATCATACGATAAGTCCTCAGAACTGTTGTTGGCTGGGATCCAACCTCGGGCTCCAGCACTCGCAGGGACGACGTCGACGGCAGGGATAGAGGACAGTCCTAAAACATTCCAGTCCCTGAATGGAGTACTTTTCTACACTCGCTTTGAGGTGGAGCTCATATAATCTCAACTTGAATATTTGATTCCTTGTAGGTTTTCCAGAACTGTTTTGCCTGGAATGATACCTCATCTCTAAAAGCTCAGTTTAAAGCTCCAACAATGTTTATGAGAACATATTCTCGGTTCTTTTCCATCTTAAGCATGAAATGTTCAAAAATTTATGAATTCATCCAGAATAAAAATAAATTCTCTTTTTTCAAATTTATCTACCTATATTGTTCATGTGAACAACTCATGACATATTATTTTCTATTTTATATTTAAGTAAATCTGAGATTTTAAATGGATATGAGTCAAAAGATATTTCCTTTTGGAACAATAAGTTTTAATTTTATTAAATTTAATTTCAACAAAATATAGGGAAAAACAAAAATATTAGTATCACTTTTGTGATTGGGTGGAAAACATAATTCCAATACTTTTTTGAAGCTTTCATATGATAGGCTACAAGGCTATGACCCATCCATCACCTTAAATTAGTTTTTTTTTTTTAAATCCTGATATTGTTGTGTTATATAATTATTTTAAACGTGAGAAAACGGACGTTAACAGAAGAACAAAAAATTCAAAAATTCAAAAATAAAAATTTTAATACTCTAAGTAAAATGTGTGATCACATAGTTCTAGTTTGAATGTTTTATAAATCTAAGCTTAATGTAATATTCTAGTTTCAATCGTGGGAATCATTTTGCACAGATGTATATTAACTGCAGAGAAATGCAAGCATACAAATATCTTTAAGTTTCAATACACAGAGAGAAGCATGAGCCAGAGAGTTTTAGGGTGTGTCCTTGCTGTTCCATGGTGGGAGGGCTTTTCTGTGTGACCATATCAGTTATAATATGGGAAGGCAACTGTGGCAGCAGTTGACATACTCTTGACCATGACACGTGCTTTAATTCCTCTTCCCACAAATGGATGGGCGGATGAATGTATGAGTTTAGTGCGCGTGGACGGATGGATGGATGGATGTGCGAAGCCATTGCTCACCCTTGATCACACCACAACCAGCTTTTACATGCTCTCAGGTTTTGTGAACCTTGCTGTGTTGGAATGCAAATCTCACCAAACTCTTTAAATTCAAAGCCAGCTAGATCTAATATATATCTCTAATGTGACCACACCATTTGACATTTAATTATATTGGAAGGCTCCTAGCTTTGAACTTTGTGTGTCAGTGGATCTGTGTATATATTTGTGTTATTTCAATTTTAGATATTTCAAGAATTTATGGAATAAAAAATCATCATGCATTTCGTATGATATGCTTAACTTTTTTATAATGTTATAAAAATAATAAATTATAAATATATATATATATATATATATATATGAGTTAAAAGTTCTGAGAGACTAAAGTTGGAGATGGTAAAATGAAACTTTATTTAGAATTGCATTCTGTAAATCATAAGTTTATTATAGATGTTTTGAAACTTGGTATTAAAAAAGAATTTTATTTTTTGTAACAGGTTCATAAATATTTGTGTAGCATAATCATCTAATATTATTTGTTGAAGAACGTTATAGTTGTGCCTTTGACCTTTTTTATCTTATTTTTTCATTCATAGGTCACATGGACGTGTGTATTGTCTTTTTCAAAAAAAACAATATCTGCAATTATTATTTAAAACAAATGACAAACTTATGCACAAAGGTAAACTCAAGTTATTTTAAAGTTCTTTAAAACTATGTGTGGACTCAAAATAATCTTCAAGTGGGTTGTTGAAGAGGATTAATGAGAGTTTTATTATCCACATTGTGAAAAAAGTATAAGAAAATAAAAAAATAGAATTAAGTAACACAGATCCTAATGACTATGTACTTAAGAAAATTAATAAGTCCTGTAATGTTAAATTCAATATTATAAATTTTGGGAGTTCTAAAAGCCACACCCCACATTACCATCTCATGATCAATTTTATCCATTTTTGTCTCTGTCCATTTCCATCTTGTTCCTTGTTCCATGCCCCCTCTCCCTCATACTCAACCCATGTGCCTTGTTTCTTATCCAAGTCGCTTGCTCCTTCTCCCCCAAAATTAATCATCACTTGGTATGAGGAGTGTGGCTTTAACAACATTGGGATGTCGCTTGATCAACTCCCTTAATTTTAACTAAAATGTATTTATTTAAATAAATATATAAACTTAGACTATTTTTTATAAATTTATTACAAACTAAACTAAAAATATTTAAACAAAGGATTATAATAATCCTTTTTCAATTTTAAATTAGTAAGTTAATTTTTTGTGATAATAATAAAAAAAATAAAAAAAAATAAAAAAAACATATTGTCTACCAAATGATTCAAAAAAATGTATTTTAATACTATAAAACAGCTTATTTAATTTTCTTGCGATGTTTTTTTTATTGAAAATATAAAAGAATATCTAAATTTTTTAAATGATACAATTAAAAAAAAAATCTACAAACATTTGTATTGAATGCAAGTAAAGGTTTATTTTGTAAAGTAGATATTGCAGTTTCTTTTATACATGTGCTAAGAGTTGTTGTTCAAAAACAATAAATTGTGTCTAATCGTGTGGTTTTAGCATTGCTAAGAGTTTTATACATGTGCTAAGAGTTGTTGCTACAAAAACATTAAATTTTATTATTTAATTATAATTATACTTTCAAAAATTAAATGTTTTATTTGAATGCCTTTCATAATATATATGTTTTATTCAAAATCTTTAGTTTTTATACAAAAATAATTATACACAAGATTGGCTTATTTTAAAAATTTAGGTTTTTTCTAGTTTAGAATTTTTTTTCTTTCTTGTAAGAATAGATAATTAGGCTAAACAACAAGAAGTTGGTGTCTATGCCTTGAGGCAAATTAAAAAAGCAATCATTTACAAACCGTAGATTTTAAAAGAACATATTAATTGTAGGTAGTATAATATTAATAAAAAATCATAAAAATATTAAATATATTTTATATTTTATATGTATGACTAAGATTGATATCATGGCATTATATTCAAGATTGATATCATGGCATTATAGAAAAAATAATTCTAAAGACTTGAAGAAAAAAATGAGATGAAATATACTTTTTATCTTATATAGCACAAACAGTACTGTCTTTTAGAATTTTTATATTGAATTCATCTCTAGAGATAGTTTTTAAAAATTAAACACGTTTAAATATTCTTAAAATAATCATTAGAAAATCAAGAAATTAAATTTAAAAATATCTCTTGTAATTACTACAATGCAAATATAAGTTGGTATATTTAAATTTAATGTAAAATAATGATTTGGTCTATTTCATGGTCTCTTCTTACTTTACAGTATGTTAGTGGTTATACACCTTAAAACCTATTATAAACCCTATTAAAATCAAGCACTAAATGGAAAGATATCTCAGAATTAAATTCTTGCAAAACTTAAACAGAATTATTGTATAGCTTCTTAATTTTATGTATTTTTTAAAAATGAAAGTAACTAAGCAAAACATTTGTAACATTTAAAAAGACACAAACTGAACATTTCTATGGTGATTTATTTGTATGACAAAAAAAAAAGATACAGTTTTGCATTGATTTTGTGAACTAACTTAGAAAGTACATCCAACTCCTTTTATTTGGTTTTTCCCTTACCATAACAATTCTCATCACAACTAAAAACATTCTATTTAATTCATATCAATTTTATTTTTATTTTGAATCTGACTTCTAAACCCTTCCTAGTTTTTTTTCAGCTTTATTTTTTTCCCATAGTTCTTATGTGCTAAAAAGAATTCACATATATTTACATATTTAATATATTACCAATATTTTTTTTAAATATCATAATTTTTCTTACCATATATATATATATATATATATATATATATATTGGCGCCTTTAATAAAAATACATATAATGAATTCAAATTTATTAAAAATGTCATCACAGGTTAACAAAATAATTATCTGTTACTTGACTTACTAACTTACTAAAAACATTCTATGCATAAAATTATTCTGTAAAAAATAAAATTGTGATTTTGTTTATAAGTTTTCTTTTAATGTTTGGTAAATAAAAAAACTCAGAAATAAACAAATACATTCTGTAATGCTTAATCAATTATTTTTTATATAAATTTCATATATAATATCTTTAAATAAATAAATTTGTAATAATAATTATCATTTGATTTGAAAAGATAAATTCATACCAAGTAAAGTTCTTTAGTTTAAACTTTCATCAATGGTTGAAAACAGCTGACATTTATATATATATATATATATATATATATACACACACACACACACATACATATATATTTCAAAAGTTGATAATGGTTACATGAAATTGATACTCTTCTTATTATGATTAAGATGTATTTATTTAAGTAATAAGTATATTAATTATGTACTATTAGTTTCTTGTCAAGGCTATGTGTTGTGTCATATTATAACTGTGCATACATAAGCATATGTACAGCTTCATTCTTTATGTATACATGCAAAGACTTTTTATTTTTATTTTTTAAAATTCTTTCCCTCTCAAATTATATTGTTCTAATATTTTTTAAGATTGTGGAATGTAATGGCTCGAGTGTGAGGCCTAGAGAAAGCATGGTTCTTCCACTTCATAAGTCAAGCCAAGTCTTAGAGGTATATAAAGTAAGAGTAAAAATTGTAAAGTGGCCTAAGTAATTGCCACCAAAGTACCCAAAATTTGGGAAGATGTTGGAAACAAGTGAATAAGGCAAACATGAGTGAATGTAAGATGATGGGTAAAGAAAAAGAGCACACTTATTTAAAATGTAGTATCACCAATACTAATTAAGCTTGGAGTGACCCAGATGGGAATTTGTTGTTGTTGGTCAAAGCCATCACACTTTTGGCACTTTATGGGCTAACATTGTGGGTTTTGGTTGGACCCCCACACACCCACATCCTACTACTTTTTCAAACCAAGTGCATTTTGTAGTACTCCATGTGTGGATGAACGTTTGAGGTTTTTGACAGATGTCGTTCATCCAAATGGGTGTCATGAAGAAACTCTAGGTGATGGAATAAGAGGAGCAGGGAGCTTGGGCACCACAAGGGTCACCATCTGGGCTGCATGAGATGAAGCATCATCACTACTACTCTTCTGTGTCAGGGTCCCCATCAACACCTCCTGCAGGATGCATGAAGTCCCTGGTAGTTGTGGACGAAAGGCCCAGAAATGGATGAATTACATCCAAATCTCCCTTGGTTGAAGCAGGTGATAAAGAAGCCAGCAGCATGAAGACAGCACCATGGGACATCATCACCAAGAGCCCTCCAGACCTGATGATGATGATGATGATGATGTCACATGCAACTCCCCCCCCCCCCCAAAAAAAAAACTCCAAAAGCCTAATGCTCCCGATGAAATTGTAATTGTCCAAAATGTTTGTAGAATCAAAGAGTTGAGACCCTCCTCCTCACCCCTCCTTTCAAAAACTCATCAGCAGTTACTGTGATTGATCAAGTTCAATGTTCAAAACCCAATACATCAGATTTTGTGTGCCTCCTCTTCATAAACCAAGATTCAATAAATAATATATATATATATATATATATGATGAACTTAAGGCACACATTACACATTGTCATATGTCATGTGAGGAAGGGGGGGTTGTTTAATTGCATCACAAATGGGGTTGGGGTGGGTTGGGAAGGGAAAGGGGGATAGGAGTGGCTTAAGGAACCATGATGGTGATGGGATTGCCAAATGATTCCTTGATAAGGGAGGGCTGTGCAGATGGAGTTGTGAGCCAATGCTGTCCACATCCAAGCCATTCCCATCATCCATGTCCTTGGTAGGTTAATCATTATGCAAGAATGAGTTTGAGCTCCCCCCCTTGACCCCGTAGGATCCTTTGCCCTAGAGTGAGAGAGAGGAAGGGTCCTAGTGGGGGAAGGGGATTCATGTATTATGGTTAGCCCTAAACACCACTTGTGGACTACCTTGGCATCACTAAACAAACTCACTTTATATAACACTATACATACATACATACATAGTTATGTTTAGAGATGTTCACACATTCTTTGAAGGGGGAGGAGGAGGGGAGAAAAACCAAAGCCATGGAGTTGAGTCACATCTGCTTGAGGACTGTACCCAGTTGCAGAGGGAGATTGATGGCTGTCGAGCTCCATGCAGAGATGTCGATTCGGGCCTCTGACACCTACACAGGCTTTTGACGAGTCGGCCGAAGATTCCTTCCTCCGTATGAAGGACTCTGTTCACTGTGGATGTGTCGGTGAGGTGAAACACCAGTTTCCCCAAGCACGATTTCACCGTTGCGCTCCTGTCCATTTACTGCACGAGAGTGTGTTTGTCGACAACCGTGATGAGCCCGGCGTTCTACTCCGGGATGGTTCGGAATCAACCTTGCAAACAGTGATAAAAGATTGTGAATTTGAAGGAATGAATTTGCAGTGTCTCCAACAGTGCATGATTCTGGTTGTCGGACCCTTCTACTTCCGGCTGTAAGGACGCTTACTTTCAAAACTGCTCAGTTATTCTGCTTTGCATGAGTGGAGGTTAACGTAGTCGGCGGGAGGAACTCGTGCGACGATTGTGTGTAAGACATAACTGGTCTGGAGAGTGCAGAAGAGGCTTGAGTCCACCTATAAAACCTGCGGATATTGTAGATGCTTCATCCAAGGAACGCACAACAAAATTTTCCAAATTACCACTCCAGCAACCGAGCCACAGCCGTGGACTTGTTCGACATCTGATCATCAGCCCTCTCCATCATCGGCTTTTCGATCAAAAAATTTGAAAGCGATGTCCTCATCCGTGGCGTGATGCCAAAGTTCGCAGCTTGTCTTATCAAGAGCTCACTCGGAATTCCAAGTAAGATAATGCATTTTGACTAGACTCAAACTCCCTCAGAAACCCCCTCTTCACACATCCTTACCACATTCTAAAATCCTCTCAGGTTCTATTGAATGTACACACAAAAGCTCCACAGTATGAACCGAACAACTCACACTCCACAATTTCCTTGATATAAGCATCCACAGAATTAGAGGCGCTCTGACAAGTTTGGAAAATAAACGTATTCAGTCGATGAGTAGATACAGGTTCCAGTGAACAATATACATTAGGCAGAACTACGTGTACCAATGCGCAGAGATGGAGACACAATAGTAAAACTTTACTACGCTCAATAGTGCAAGCCCAAGCTTCCCACCTAGGCGCTCGCAATACTGTGAGCACGCACAATGGAGCTCCCAAAACGAGGCAGTACTGATGTAATTGGCAGGGGCAGAGGCGCAGACACTAACTGATTTTCGTACCGAGATTAATACTTGCGAGGGCCCAGTTCAGCAGACGTTTTGAACTGCTGCCTTCACTGGCTAAATCTTGCTCTACAATCCTAAACCGTAAACCTTGCAGCATAGCTCGACTGAACAAGACAACTTCTGAGATTGTCTATGCAAAATTCACTTGTCTATGCAATGCACGTCATGAGATTTTCGCCACTCTGCAAAATCAGATTTTGTAATATTTTCTATCTTTTTTTCAAAATGTATAGCTATTTAATAGCGTTTTGTATTGCATTGTAGCCTAATGTAATTATATTTCTTGTCATCTACATTTTCTTTTTCAATTTTTTTTTTAAAGGTGTACTTCGATAATTTGTCCACCATCAATAATTAACATCTAATTATGGATCTTTATTGTGGTTTGAAATATAAAATGTTAGTAAGCAAATTAGCCAAGTTCAATTTATGTTTTTGTAGTTGTGTAAAGTCATAATTATGTTAATTTATTTTGTATTTTAAATTATTTTTTGGGTTTGAATTATTTATTGATTGAAAACCAAAGCTTAAATCAAATTAAAGTCATTTGTAGATAAATAATTTAAAATAAAATAGAATTGTAATAACATTTAAGATTTGTTAAAATTCAATACACTGAATATAAATCCACCACAACTAAAGTGGTGGATTTATTAAATTAATTACTAAGTTTGTTAAAACTAAGATTAGTGACAATTTAGGTTAAATGTGCCAAAATGTTTGCTCCAATAATTCAAAAATCTAATAAGAATCACTTTATAATTTGAATATATTTTGGTTAGTAGCTCTTTTTATTCTAATATTTTTTTTAAATATTGGAAACTAAGATTCAAATTAATTGGCTTAATTTTAAAAGAGTTTACTACTATAAAATAAAATATTTATTAATATTTTAACTATCCTAAGAATATTGATTTTATGATTGGTAAGACTATTTTTAAGAAGATTTATATATAAAAAAATTAATTTAATATATTTTAAAATAAACTTGAAGGGCCCTCATTGTATTAAACATATTATAGATAATATAAAATTTGATGTTATTTATAAATATGTAATATATTTATAATATACATGATTATGAATATTTAATCATACATTGATCTTTTGAATGAGCATAACATTATTTATTTGTTATTTTTGTTCATTATGCAAGATACTAAATATCACCAAAAATATATACATATGATTTAAGTAATTACATTAAACTTATAGTTGGTATATAAATCATTAACTTTTATAATAAAATTATGTATTTCAATTTCAGGAAAAAAAATTGAAATTTCATCACAAAAAAAGATTTTTTCCAGGAAATAATTAAATTAATTAATATTAAAATTTTATTAATTTATTATGAATATGTATAAGAATTAAATTTTATATTTAAATAACTTCATCAATTTAGTATTAAAAAGAATCAAATTTGATAATATAAAGTTACAATCCATAAAATTGTAACATAAAAGCGTACTAGCATTAATTGTATAACATGTGTAGGAGAGATATATTGTTATTAGCATAGATAGAAGTTTTTTAATTTTACAAAACAAGTACCCAACTTGCACTTTAATTTTTTTATTTCATTCATTTGGCATCCATGTATGTCTACAAACATAAATGTTGGGTGGCTACTTTAGATTTTATAAGCAGCTCATTAATGTGCAACTAATTGCTGGAATTTTCTAAAATATTGGTAGAAGGGTGCAAGGTGTAGAGTGCAATGTTTGGAGTTTTTTAATTAGACAAAAAACACAGAAACTCAAAATCATTCACTAGTAATTAAAAACAATTAGGATTTTGGATTTATTTAAACATTTCTCCACAAAGTGCTTCTTGAATTTGTTGTTTATGAGTACTAAGTACCAACTGGGTACTTAATCCGCTTTGGATAAAGTCTCTTAATGAATACATACACGTACATATATACATAGATCTACAAACATTCACAACTATTGTAACAAATTTTCTGTCTACTATATATGTCTATATAAACAATAGAGAAGCTTTTTACATTTGTATCCTAGTCTTATCAAACGTAGCTATTACAAAATCCAAGAAAACATGACAGTAAAGGTACCCCTAATCTTCTTATTTAATTATCTATTTTTAAATAGTTTAAACAAATTTTCTCTACATTTAATGCACAATTTGATTAATTAACATTCTATTCATGCAAAGTTATTCCTTCGTTAAGCATGTAGGATGACTTCACTGCTTTACATCGTGCAAGCCTCACATACTTTATTCCAAGGCTTTCAAATGCTTTAGGATTGCTGGGATCATGGCTAACCACCTACTGGTGTGTTTTGCGTGGAGCATAGGTTATCATACAACATATGTAACATTCACTCATAACATTTATCTAAGTCGGGCAATGTAAGCCTGAAAGGATTGAATTGAGCGATTCTTCAATTGTGAATAACTCTGGACAGACTGAAAAGAGCTAGTTTCTGAAACGCGAGCTTCTTTCAATGTAACCAGGGAGGTAGACATCGGACAGACACACAACCAGACATTACACAGACTTCAGTTATCCCACCTAAAAACGAACAGCAATTTCAAATTTAAATCTCTGGAAAATGTTCAAAATAGAATGCAAAAGAGTCTCAATTACCATATCTCTAATGCTGCATATTCTCACGGATACAACCGAAAAATAACACTATGGCTGCATGAAACAAGACAGTTTGATCACTGGATAATGAGAAACTTCGACAGATCATACATTCACATCATACACAAAAGACAAGATAAACTAGAGGGTATGAGGGCCAATGTATGTAGTCAAAAACTAATTATCAAGGTGTGCACGTGTTCTGTTGAGGCAATCAAGGAAGTTATTTATAAAAATATATAAATAACCATAGAAGAGAAATCCAGAGTGAATAGATAGTACAAAGATTTAAAGAGAGTCGGTGTTCATGTGGGGCAGTGTGACGCATTACAAAGGCAGTAAACAAGCTATATTGGTCTCCGTGTAGCTTAAACCTGCTCAAAGACCAGTGAAGATCTATCACATTTCCTGAGCTTGCATTGCACACACTGCACCAATACAGAAGGCCGCCACTCTACTTGATCTTCTTCTTAGGGCGGAGCTGGTTGCTATGTCCACACTTCTTCTTTCTGCAATTGACGGCTCGGGGGTGTAGGCGGGCATAGCACCTTCACATGCGGTAAGACCAGTTAGATATGCAATGTCATCAAACGCCTCGTTACCATGAAAAAAAATCCTTGAGGGAGCACATCAGCCTTAGGCCTGAACAATCGGGTAGACACGAGTTTCAACTCGAGGCTAGACGTAAATCATGCAGGGCCTGTAAGCTACCAAAGAAAACCTAGGTCGCTACTCTACAGTAAGTCCCGTGATATAGCCACCGTTCAACCTCATATTCAACAATAATAAGCAAAAACTTCCGACATGGCAACTCACACTCCGGACAATGTTTAAAAGTGCAGCCAGAACTTTCAAGTCTGAATGTATAACAAGCTTCCATTACCCAATCACCACGAAAATCACTCACTCCAAGCTTGGGTGCATAGGGCAGAAAAGCTCCAAGATGCAGTTAGAAGCCATTTCACAAAATAAAAAGATAGAGAGAAGAGGGCACTAACTTCCGACATATCATCTTCTCCTGATTGTACTTGCGAGCCAGAGCCATCAACGAAGGCTCAATAATACCTCCTCGAAGGCGGAGCACCAAATGCAAAGTGGACTCCTTCTGGATATTGTAGTCAGCAAGGGTGCGGCCATCCTCGAGCTGCTTTCCGGCGAAAATGAGCCTCTGCTGGTCGGGAGGAATGCCCTCCTTGTCCTGGATTTTCGTCTTCACATTATCGATAGTATCTGATGATTCAACCTCGAGAGTAATGGTCTTGCCCGTGAGGGTCTTCACAAAGATCTGCATGGTGACACACCCTTAGAATTACAAACACGCAACAGATAAAAGCTCAAGAGACCCGGTGTATTCCTCTCTCCACCTAATGAAGCAACATTAGGGTTCTAGAGACTCACAACATAACCGGATTGAGACCCTCTAACAGTGCTCCATCGGAGTATTCGGGAACCTCGGAAGATGTATACCCGGGGGACGGTAGTCTTTGAATCCTACCCATTCGCACTCAGACTCGAATCCAACCACAAGAATTAAGCGAGTAAATGGCGAGCAAATCATTATCGTGGCAGTGGGCAATGTGGACTCCGGTTACTGGTCGCGCGGATTTGGAGCTACGGGAAATTGAGAGTGTGCCGAAGGCAATTTGTTCAGTGTCAACTTCCAATTGAGATCGTTCAGTAGCTTTGTGAGATCGATTTCTGGCAGTGTGACCACGGCTATGGCTGCCATGGCTCAAGGTGCGGCTGGAATTCAAGCTCTGAGCTTCTCGGCAAATTGCAGTTCCGTGCAGAAGCTCGGTGATGGCTTGCTGCGGGATACGAAGACGTGCCCGCCATCACGAAAGCAGCTTCAAGTGCGAGCTATGGCTCCCAAGAAGAAGGTGAATGCTTACGACGAAGGGTGGAGCAAGCAGTGGTTCGGAGCGGGAATTTTCGCGGAGAATACCGAGACGGAGCCCGTGAACATCGTGAAGAAGCTGGAGAAGAAGAAATTGCTGTCTCAAGTCGAGAAGGCGGGTCTTCTGAGTAAGGCCGAGAGCCTTGGTGTGAGTCTGTCGCAGATTGAGAAGCTCGGTCTTCTGTCGAAAGCGGAGGACCTCGGCTTGCTGAGCTTGGCGGAAAAATTCGCGACGGCCAGCCCCGCAACGTTGGCTTCCTTCTCTCTACCTCTAGTTGTGTTAGGAATTGCAATTCCCGTACTCGTTCCAGATAGCTCCACCCCCCTCGTTGTTGTGCAGAACGTCGGGAGTTTGTTGTGCTTGGCTACCGCCGGCGGTTTGTTTATCGGAAGCGTAGTGTTGAGCGGTTTGCAAGAAGAGTAGCATTCCATAGCTTTTTCAAGAACTCAATAACACCAGCATGTCACTCACGGACATGAATGTGGTAATCCTTGAGCAATTTTTTGTATATGGAATTCGAGCTTACGGATCTGTGTACTCTAAAATCACTACAGTTCCTCTCCTTTCCACTCATGTAAGTTTGTTTTCTTCATCCAGCGATGTAGGTTGCGGCATAAAATTTGTACTTGCGGACAAAATATCGTGAAGCTTAGTGGGTTAGCAATCCTTACACTAGAAATTGGAGCTGTAAAGTCCGAATTTGATGGTTTTGCAGAGTTGATTTGCCCATGTCTTACACTGAAGGGTGTTTTAGGCAATCGGCGAAGATGCAAACAGAATCACGGCCTGGAAGCATGAGACCTTGCTGCAATCTGTTCGGAACGTTCCCCCTTCATCACATTGTGGTAGTAGACAGGTTGCGGAACATTCCTGATTCACAAAATTGTGATCGAGTTGTAGAACCACCAGACTGATCCAGCTTGCACTGGCTTGTCATATTAGCCGAATTGCGTGATAATGCACCCCACTCTGTTGATTTGATACTTGACTGAATTGCCTTTTAGCCTTCTACATTAATTGACATCAATCTCTGCAGCCCCCGTATCTGGGTCCTCTTGTGACATTCTGAGTGATGTGTGCCACGAAAGACTTGCTGTCTTTTAATCAGCTAATGTATGTTTATTTAATCAGCAAAGATTTATACCAAAATAGATCTATAAAGATCATATAATTTAGGATGCTATTGAGTTATGTAAAAACTAATTTAGAAATGCATCAGGCATTTGGTAAATTATATTTGCAAATAAAAAGAACTTAAAAATTCATTAAAGTCAAATCTTAAAGAGTCTTTAAGAATCTTAAAGATATCTTTAAAAAAAAATCATAAAAACATATCAAAAAGTTAATAAGAACTTGAAAAAAAAAGCCTAAAAAACCTCAAAGTATTCATAAAGAATTCATAAAGAATCTAAATTACTTATAATATTGATCCTTTTGAAAATCTTTGAGAAATTTAATATTAATCCAAATCACTCAAAATCAATATTTAACTAGTTTTTATAAGTTTTCTCTCTAATCTTATTCTTTGATCAATAAAAGAATCCTAGATTTGTCACAATGATGTAGTTTTGTGTCAAGGACATGAAATAAAAGATGATGCATAAACCAATGAAATCTGTATCAAAGAAAGAGTGACAAAATAGAAATAAAGAAGTACGTATATTTAAAAGAAACTAGTATGGCTTATTGCCAAAAGACAAGAAAACTTGAGTCTCTTGAAATTAGACTAGAAGCAAGAAAAGAGTTGACAAGAGTGAAGAGGGCTTCACTCTTGTCTCTATATATATTATCTAACTAAAGGCTATATGGCGATATTCTATAGGACCTCCAAAATGTGTTGACTTTGTAGGACACATGCCTTGACTTACAAGACAAGTTTTTCTATGTGTGGGCTACATAGTTAGCTTGATCTTCAAACTAACAACATGTGTGGCACATGGCTAACTTGTTGACTACTTTTCTTATTCAAAAAATTAATTATAGATACCTATAAAGTCAAAAGAATATCTATGAAGCTTCTAAGAAACTTCCATAGGAGATATTATAGAATTAACTTATTTTTACTTACTTCTACTTACTTCTACTTATTCATACATGTAATTACTAGCTTACATGCATATGCCCATGATATTATCCCCTCTTCTAGGAACGAGTTCTATGAAGAGCGGTCATTATATGTTGAGAAAATCTATGATGCGACAAATTATATTTGCCACATACTCAGATCTTTGTTCTCTTTGAAGATGGTTGATATTGCCTCTCAACCATCGTCAGTGTTCCATACTATTGCAAGAGGACCATCCTTTTACTTGATCATTGTTGAGGCCTTCATAACTTCTTTCAAATAAAATATTTGAAATATTTTTGAGAGTTGATCCTACCTCTAATAAAATTATCAAACATCAAGAGTCTCTTCTAAGATTGTGATATCAAATGTGTTGTATCTTGCCATCTATTCGAGGAAAAATATGTCATTCTTGAGCATCTTCATTTCAATTGTAACGTCTTGAAGGTTGTATCAATCGCAATATCTCATTTTGCAAGTCAGCAAATGAAGGCTCTTTAGTCAAATTTGTTGGTTGTTGGTTCTTCATCCTTTTAATATCACAACTACAAAGAAGCTACAAATAAGGATTGAAAGTAGAATGTAATCTTGCCTAGATCTTATTTCTTTTAAAACGAACGCCTTCATTTTGAGTTTGATGGATGTCGTCGATGAAAAGCTTCCACCACCTTTGTTATATTTGCAAGATTCTTTATTGGCTCCCATGTGTGTTCACTAATATCACATCCGTTGTCGTGTTGTAACACGAGTATACAGTGAAAATAAAAAGAAAGGGGAATTTTATTAATATTCAGTTACCTCGAATATTGGGAGCATCAACCAACTCCAGTACAAATACTGAGTGGTCAGGTTCAGTCACTCCGTTACAGTCAGTCGGGGCATACTGAAATGCTCCGTTCGATTCCAATAACGGGAGTCAGCAAGAAGAGAAGGACCAATTCACACGATGGATTCGAGAAGCCAATTGGATCCAATTTCGATAATCCAATCCGGGTCCTCTTATCCAATATGAGACCTGAATTGGCCGGTCAATCCAATGCAGTCTAATTACGGGAAATCCAGGTCTTACTACGGGTCTTAGTCAATCTGACGCGAGGACCAATTTGACCCAATTACGGGAACATCCAGGTTACTACGGGCATCTTTCCCAATATAGGACCTGAATTGGTCGGGCGACTCAATGTGGTCCCGATTACGGGGTTCGATTCTGTTTCAGGCTGTCATGTTCTCTGTGCCGTTTCAGGAAACGTTGTTTTCGGTAAATGGATTTCTTAAAGGTAAAAACGAAGGAGAAAGCTTGACGGCGAGAGCCAATTTCGGATCCAAGCTTGAGATGGGAGCCAATTCCGGATCTAAGACGGAAGATTGAAGAAATTCAGAGGATAAGATTAGGGAGGGAAGGTTTTTTTTCGGGGGGAATCAGGGGAGGGAGCGAGTTTTCAAGCTTTTGCAAGGTTACCAGTTCGGTTTTCATTGGAGGTTTTTGGAAGATCAAGGGAATTAGAGAGAGGAGCTTCATGCTTCGGGTCGAGGAAGGAAAGACATAGAATTTGGATTTTTCTTCTTCGTAGAGTTTTGGGACGACTGAGGCAATCGCTGCTGAAGTCAGTGTTGTAATGGTGAATCGGGATTTTTAAATGAAGTGGGTTTGAATACTCTTGACTGTTTTGTAAAATCGAGTTACGTCTGTGATTGAAGGATTAAAGGGGTGTCTATAGGATTGAGTATGCGGAGTGAATGAAATTTATTGGGTTAATCTAACAGGACAGTCAGTGGATACAAGATCGTAAGTACAAAGGGGTATTGAAGATTAACAGTTTGGGTTGTTTGGGGTTCTCTGTAACGTCTAGAGACCTACTGGCTGGCGCAAAAAAAGGACTTCGACAAGCAGTCGAAGGGCATCAGTAAAGATTTACGGTGTATTCTTGGAGTCATTTATATTCCAGCAGTAAAAACTGATAGACTGCTTGACTATCGGTGAATCTCCATACTACCTTCTACAGCCAGACGCCCGGCGCGTTCTCGAGCAGGAAAGCACGTAATACGACATAAGTGGTGAACCCGACGTGAAAGCTTGAGGTAGAAGGTATTGGATTTCGGTTGATTTTATCTTTATTTTTATGGAAAACGAAAATAAAAATTTTGAAGGATTTTTGGGAGAAGTTTTTGGTGGGGAGTCTTCTAAAGGACAAGGTATGCACATGGATCCGTCTATTGCTAGTTTGTTTCAAGCCTTCTCATTGTCAATGCAGCAACAGCAAAGCAATGATCGAAAGGAAGCTTTGGCAACCAAAGCATTGCAAGCAGTGGTCAATAAAATTGATCAATTTGATGGGAGGAATATTTCAAGGTATTTAAGATGTTATATTCGTGAAATGGAATTAAATCAGATTTCTCAGAAAAAAATGGTTGCACTATTTGGACTTGCCACAATATCGGAGATAAGGGACCACATTACATCGATTACGGATCGTTGTGGGAATTCATGGGAGGATTTTTCACATGCATTGAAAGACGAATATTTCTTGGAAGATGCTAATCGCGTTACTAAGAAGCTGTTTCTGGGATGGATTGAACGGCCCAATAAGAATTTGCAAAAAACAGAGCTACTAAGGGAATTTGAGAGGCAGTACTCTCAATTATCGAAGGTAGAAAAATTGACATTGGAGCCGAACAAAGTTGATCTATTTCTTCAAGCTGCTGATGGAGAATTGCAAGAGAAATTAGAACCCCTTCTTGAAGACAAAGAAGAAGATGAAGGATTGACAACGAAGTGGAAGAACGTTGAAGATGCGGTGGGGTTGCTTACAAAAAAAGAAAGGAGGAAGGATAGGAGCAATATTCCGAAAACAGTACAAGCACCCAAAGCTCCAGTACGTACAACACCACCGACAATGCCTACAGTTCAACCTTCGACATCCTTGTCAAAGAAAGCAGATATGGGTATGGAAGAAATTATACGAGGAATGTGAGATCTTCAAATCAAATTGACAAGACTTGAAGAGAATACTTCTATAAATAATTCGAAGAATGTTTCAAAACAAGGATATGTACAAAGATGCATTTGGTGTGATGATGCTTCACACACTAGAAAAGATTGCAATGAATTTAATAATATGATACGACAGGGAATTATTTGCTGGAAAGATGGGAAGATAGCATTGAAAGATAGGAAGGATCTTCTTCAAACCAATTTTGGCAAGGGAGGAATGAGAGCATTGGTTCAAGATTACTTAAAAGAGCATGAAACAGTAGTATGAGAAAGTGCAAGTTATGGTGCTAGAGTAGATGATGAAATTGGTGGAAGTACGGAAGCTAGTGAGTTTTGGGCTTCTGCCGTTTCTACAATGCAAGAAGGGAAATTACCTCGAGAAGCGTTATTGAGAACTGCAGCTACAATACGAGGAAGAACAGGTTGGGAGGATCCTGTTGAGTCTCTTTCAGTTCATGCATATATTGCTAAGAGCCAACATGAAGCTTTGATGGAAGAAAAAAGACGAGGAAATTTTGATGATACTAGAGAAGGAAATTCTTTTAAGAGGCAAACTCGAGGAGACAAGGCTCGGGAGGCAGCTTCACAAGAATTGCCTGTAAAGGATACCTCAGCATCATTGGGAGAAAAAACAACGGAGACAAAAGATAAGGGCAAATCAATTGCTTATAAGCTACTTTCTGACATTGAAGCGGCAACAAATTTGAAAGGGGTGTTGGAAGAACGTATATTAAACGCTAAGGTGGAATTCACATTGAAAGAAGTCTTGGGAATTGCAAAGAAGGAGTTTCATGATGTTATCATTGACAGCATTAAGCGAAAGAGGCAATTAATGAGCAAAACTGGAATGAGTCATGCTATTGATGCAAGAATATGTAGAGATGAAGAAGAGGTTGATATTGGTTACAAGCAACCAACAAATGAAAAGAATGGGTATAATCAGCGAGTACATTTCGAAGATTTTAGTGACAAGGAAATGGAAACTTTGAGCCATTATACTCGAAAGCATTGGGCAAGGGCAACTACTGAGGTATTGGTGAAGGTAGGAGATATAGAAGAACCAATAGTTGCCTTGGTGGACCATGGTTCTGAAATAAATTTCATGTCTAAAGATCTTTATAAGAAGCAAAAATGGCCAATTGATATGGAACATGGATGGGCTATACGAGCAGCTAATAACACACGAGGCGAATTATATGGAGCTTGTCCAGATGTCAAAATTCGGATTGGGGATGTTGCGACGGAGCAACATTTCTTCGTTCAAGATACAACGTCTTATCCGTTGATTTTAGGACAACCTTATATCACGGCAACATGGATGGAAACAAAGGTACTTGACGATGGTTCTGCTTATGCAAGGGTACGGAGCGAAGATGGGAGGAAAGCTGTACAATTTCTAACAATACCTCCTAACCATGAACGGAATCGAGATAGGTTGAGGGAGAAACCATTGCCAAAGATTGTTGAAGGATTTAAGGATTTTGGGGAGGTACCACTGTAAAGCGAGATTATGGAGGTACAAAAGAGGAGGTACTCTCGCGAGATGAAGGTGCCTTTGATGCGAGTTTTATTGGTATATTGGAGAATGGAAATATTATGTATAAGAAAGTTGATGATTTTAAAAGAAAAGAAAGAAAAAGATTATATGATATTGAAGGACAGTTACGCAAGATAGGTACATTGCAAGATGATGAGAGGATTTTGGGTGTTTATGAAGAAAATGGGCTGGAAGATTCATTGGAATTGATTACATCTATTGGGTTAGAGGATAATGATAAGATTGTTGAGATTCATTCGAGAGAGGTTTATACCATGCTTGAATCTTTTCAAGCACCAGAAGTCACAGTAGAAACGAGATATAAAACGGCAGATAAGAAGGTAAAGCCTGTTGCCGGACCATTACCAGAGGATTCTAAAGAACAAATGGAAGAAGCATCAAAAGAAGCAAGTTTAAGAGATCCAATGAGTATTGGACATCAGTTTATTGAAGAGACTTTTGAAGAATTGAAGATTGGTTTTGATGGTTCTTTATTACCGGAGGAAATTACTTGCTTCAAAAAGATGTTGGCTAAACAAGGTAGATCGTTTGCCTTCGAATCTCATGAAATTGGGTGTGTGGATCCAAATATTATAACACCTATGGTTATCTTCACTGTACCGCATGTACCTTGGAATCTAAGACCGATTCCAGTACCGAGGGCACATTTACCTAAATTGGTGGAACTATTGAAAGAAAAGATAAAGATGAAAATATTAGAACCTTCATTTGCGCCGTATTCTAGTCGATGGTTTACGGTACCTAAGAAGAATGGGTCACTACGGTTTATTCAAGATATGCAGCCGGTGAATGCTGTAACTGTCAAGAATGCAGGAATTGGACCTATTGTGGATGAAATTGCTGAGGCGTTTGCTGGAAGGGCGATCTATTCAATGGGTGATTTGTATTCAGGTTATGATCAATTTCAACTTGCCGAAGGAAGTAGAGATATGACAACGATGAGGACACCACTTGGATTGGTTAGAATGTGCGCTCTTCCTCAAGGCGCGACCAACTCGGTTGCGCATATGATGAATGGGATGAATAAGGTATTGAGAGATTTTATTCTGAAAAAGACTATGCCTTTTCTGGATGATGTTCCTATAAAAGAGTGCAGAGAAGGAGACAAGGATGAAACTTTAGATACGAGGGGGTGTCGCAGATATGTTGTTGATCATATACAAGATTGTGAAAAGATTTTAACTCGGCTTGGAGAAGTTCATCTTACATTATCGGGTATGAAGTCCGTATTTGGAGTGCGAGAGGTTGTAATTATTGGACATTTATGCGGATCTTACGGAAGAAAACCAGATCCGACTAAAGTTGATGCAATTGGAAGGATGAAAGAGGATTGTGGTTCTTTAACAGAGGTTCGCAGGTTTTTGGGTGCATGTGTATTTTATCGAATCTGGATCCCTCATTTTGCTCACATAGCGGATCCATTATATGAACTGTTACGCAAGGGTTACTGATTTGAATGGAAAGAAAGGCATATTCAGGCAATGCAAAGATTGAAGAAATTATTGATGTCACCTCCAATATTGAGGAAGGTTGATTATAAGTGCAATAGACCAGTGATTCTTACTGTAGACGCTAGTCCAATTGCCGTTGGATGGGCGGTGGGTCAAGATGATTCGAATGGGAGTAGATTTGCAGTTCGATTTGGGGCTAAAGTTTTAAGTATTCGTCAGCGTGCATATTCGCAAGTCAAAAGAGAACTTTGGGGAGTCGTTTCGGCTATGAAAGCTGAAAAGGACTATTTGATTGGGGCAGTAGTAGTAATTGAAACAGATTGCTTGCCATTGCTTGGAATGATTATTAACTGTTCAATGCCAGATATTGCAATGTTGAGATGGATTGCTTATATTAAGTCACTAAATCCAGAATTTAAGCATATCACTGGAAAGGACAATTTAGTAGCAGACATGCTATCTCGAGCAAGATACGAGAGGGAGGACGAAATGGTTGAAGACATTGATGATGTCGGATTGAAATTCTATTCAATATCGAATCTCAACAGAGAAGACAAGCTATTTCTTGAAGAATCTTATGAAGGAGAATTATTGGATATTGGTCATTATTTGAATACCTTGTCTAAGCAGGGGAATTGGTCTACAGAAAAATTCAAAAAAATAAGAAAAAAAGCATATGGATTTTTACTTCGAGATGGATTCTTATGGAAGAGACCGAAGAAAGGAATTGGGATGCCACAACGAGTGATAGGCAAAAGGGAAGAAAAACTAAAATTATTAAAGGAGTTTCATGATAGTTTATGGACAGGGCATAGAGGAATCTGGGCTACTTTTGCTAAACTCAAGGAACGATATTGGTGGAAAAATATGTATCGAGATGTGCTCTCATTTGTAAAGTCATGTGAAATCTGTCAATCGTATTCTAATATCCGACATCGAGATGGTCTTCATCCTACGTATCCTCTGGCTATTCATTTTAAATGGGTTGTTGATTTGGTTATTATGCCGGTTGGGTTGTGGCAGATGAGATATTTGGTTTTAGCTCGTGAAGATTTATCAAATCTAGTAGAAGGAAGAGCATTGAGGACAAAATCTACAGAGGGGATTTGTAGGTTTTTGCTTGAAGATGTCATTTGCCGTTACGGGTGCGTAGGAAAAATCACTGCAGATCGTGGAGAATTAAATGCACAAGAAGCTCGTAAGTTCTTTGAAAAATGTGGAGTTAAACTATCACTGACTACTGCTTATAATCCGGAAGGGAATGCGAAAAGCGAACGCGGTCACCCGCCGATTGTGAAAGCATTGGTTAAAGCTTGCAATGGGAAGGTTAAAGAGTGGCCACGGCTTTTGTCATTTGCATTATGGGCTGATCGAACAACACATAGTTCGGTGACAGGATATATGCCAGTAGAACTTATGACAGGTCAAAAACCAATTATGCCGATTGAAGAAAAGGTACTTACTTGGAGTATGCTACCATGGGAAGATGGATTGACAAGAGAAGAACTTCTGGCTATTAGGATTCGACAATTGGAGCAAAGAACGGAAGATGTCCAGATAGCATTGGAAAGGTTAAAAAGAGCAAGGTTACAAAACAAGGCGCGATTCGATAAGCAACATTGATTGAGACCAAAAGCAATCGAGGAAGGTGACTGGGTACTTGTTTATGATAATAGTCTGGATAATCAACATAGTACTTTGTGGAAATTTTCAAAACGTTGGTTTGGACCATATGTTGTAACAACTGTTCATGATAATGTGACTTACTCATTACGGGAGTTAGATGGTACAAAATTGAAAATACCAATTGCAGGGAAGCGAGTAAAAATATTTAAACAAAGACACGCAGAGATGAATATGGAAGACCTTAATGAAGGTACAGAGATACTGGAGCAAGAAGATGAAAGTGATATGGATAATGAAGGTGACGAAGACGAACTGGACAAAGACGTAGGTGATATATTCTGAATCAAACAGCAATTGGGTAAATAGGTGCACACCGGAGGATGCACAGGTTCAGAGGGGGTGGATGTCGTGTTGTAACACGAGTATACAGTGAAAATAAAAAGAAAGGGGAATTTTATTAATATTCAGTTACCTCGAATATTGAGAGCATCAACCAACTCCAGTACAAATACTGAGTGGTCAGGTTCAGTTACTCCATTACAGTCAGCCGGGGCATACTGAAATGCTCCATTCGATTCCAATAATGGGAGTCAGCAGGAAGAGAAGGACCAATTCACACGACGGGTTCGAGGAGCCAATTGGATCCAATTTCAATAATCCAATCCGGGTCCTCTTATCCAATATGAGACCTGAATTGGCCGGTCAATCCAATGCAGTCTAATTACTTGGAATCCAGGTCTTACTACGGGTCTTAGCCAATCTGACGCGAGGACCAATTTGACCCAATTACGGGAACATCCAGGTTACTACGGGCATCTTTCCCAATATAGGACCTGAATTGGTTGGGCGACTCAATGTGGTCCCGATTACGGGGTTCGATTCTGTTTCAGGCTGTCCTGTTCTCTGTGCCGTTTCAGGGAACGTTGTTTTCGGTAAATGGATTTCTTAAAGATAAAAACGGAGGAGAAAGCTTGACGGCGAGAGCCAATTTCGGATCCAAGCTTGAGGTGGGAGCCAATTTCGGATCTAAGACGGAAGATTGAAGAAATTCAGAGGATAAGGTTAGAGAGGGATATAGTTTTGAGGGGGGAAGGTTTTTTTTTGGGGGGAATCGGGGGGAGCGAGTTTTCAAGCTTTTGCAAGGTTACTAGTTCGGTTTTTCATTGGAGGTTTTTGGAAGATCAAGGGAATTAGAGAGAGGAGTTTCATGCTTTGGGTCGGGGAAGGAAAGACATAGAATTTGGATTTTTCTTCTTCGTAGAGTTTTGGGACGACTGAGGCAATCGCTGCTGAAGTCAGTGTTGTAATGGTGAATCGGGATTTTTAAATGAAGTGGGTTTGAATACTCTTGACTGTTTTGTAAAATCGAGTTACGTCTGTGATTGAAGGATTAAAGGGGTGTCTATAGGATTGAGTATGCAGAGTGAATGAAATTTATTGGATTAATCTAACAGGACAGTCAGTGGATACAAGATCGTAAGTACAAAGGGGTATTGAAGATTAACAGTTTGGGTTGTTTGGGGTTCTCTGTAACGTCTAGAGACCTATCGGCTGGGGCAAAAAAAAAAAAGACTTCGACAAGCAGTCGAAGAGCATCCGTATAGATTTACGGTACATTGTTGCAGTCGTTTATATTCTAGCAGTCAAAAACTGATAGACTGCTTGACTATCGGTGAATCTCCATACTACCTTCTACAGCCAGACGCCCGGCGCGTTCTCGAGCAGAAAAGCACGTAATATGACAACGATACACTCCATTGTCCAGATGGCACTAGTGCCATATGATGGAGATTTCTTCTGTAAGTTCGTTAAAGGTTGACAAATAACTACGAACGAACGAATGAATCTTCCATAATAATTGACATGGCCCACAAACCCATGAATATTGGAGACCGTCTCTGGTCAGGGCAAGTTTATTATATGCTATATTTTGTCAGGATCTGTAGCAATACCTCGTCTAGAGATGATATGTCTCAATAATTTACCGGACGGAATACCAAATTGATACTTCTCCAAGTTTAGCAATATTCCAAACTTAATGCACTGAGCCAAACATTTGCCCAGACAATTAAGATGATCTTGTTTTGTATTGAATGCACAAAAGTCATCTAAAAAGATCTCCATAAACAGCCGAAGATAGTCTTGGAAGGCCTGAGTCATCACTCTCTGAAACATGGCTAGGATGTTACATAACCCAAAAGGCATCAAGTGATAAGCAAATGTGCCCCAATTCATAGTAAAGGTTATCTTAAGCTAGTCTTCTATTACAATTTAAACTTGATTATATCCGAAAAATCCATCGAGGAACGAATGACATTCGTGACCAGCTACGGCGTCCAATATACTATCTATGAAAGGCAACGAAAAGTAATCCTTCTTGGTGCCTACATTAAGTTTTCCAAAAATCCTGACAAATGCAGATTTTCCCATTCTTTTTCGGTACCATGATGATTGGAGAAATCCACTTGCTATTTAATACTGGGTAAATAAAACCAATTGCAATAAGCTTGTCCAATTCCTCCTTTATCATGAAGGAATATTTAGGATTAAGGCGATGTTGGCTTTGCTGTACCGGTTTAGCATTCTCCTCTAAAATGATATGATAATCACAGACGTTAGCAAGAATATCCTTTAAATTAGCATAAGTCCAAGTAAAAGCAAACTTATGATGCAAAAAAAGTTCTGTCCAACATGTCAACTCTTGGTCCTTAATACCTTCGTAGTTCTTAATTGTCATTGGCTCTACTGTGGTTGCCAAGTTAATAGTTTGACATAAAGGTACAATGGCAATATTTTGTTTCAATCCCCGTGCTCATTGAAAATCACTCGGTAAGTCTGACATGTACAAAGTACTGAATCCTGTGTCCAAGGCATTAATATGATGTACATCATACTTGGTCATCCAATCAATACTAACATACTCAGAGTTTTCTAAATCCGTCAGGTATATCAAGTACTCTCCCGGACCTCCACATTGGTACACCACTCCAGGGTGTTGTGCTGTCTCCGTATATGCCTTCGAAATTGGTGCGATTGCATCATCATCGGCGCAAAACTCATCATCTGACATCAATTCAGATGCTGGCAATTTAGACTCCCCGTGATAGCGTACATGGTACATTTGTAATACCATTTTATCACTGCCCTTGCCAATTATCAAAGTACCCCAATCCCAATCATTCTTGGCCTTTGCTTGATAAAGCCAAGGTCGTTCTAATAAAATTGGATATGATAAAGTCGAATGTTATAGCCAAAAGACGATATAGTCGATTGCATATGTAATACTAGCAATTATAGTTTGAACACTCCATAATATATCCATTGGTTTAACCCGGCTATGATCTGCCATCCATAATACTAATGTTTCGATTGACGGTGTCATGATCTCTGGTATTGCGCTGACTCCATGGATGCTGTCTCCATGATCTGCCATCCATAATACTAAGATTAAGTGGATATTAAGTGTTCCAAATCTAAAGCATCCATTGTATCAGCATTCATTAAATTGACACTAGAACCACCATCCACCTGAACACCAGAGATCATGACACCATCAATCGAAACATTGATGGTTGGTGCACCTACGTCAGGGTTCAAACTGACTTCACAAACTTCCTTATTACGTTCCCTATGCCGAATTAACGATGAATTCAATATAGAACGGCACTCTGGTGCGATCATAAGAAGTTACTTCATAAAAATAGAAGGTCGAATAGCATCTAGATCCTTCATTATGTCATAGGATTCTATATTTAGATTAATACTTAATGCCCTATTTTTTTTCATTGGTTGGAGTTTAACTCCATGAGGTAAGATATTCTTCCATTCTAGACTCAGAATTGGAACAATAGACGAAGCTTCTTTGGAATTCACACCTCCTAGAGGATCTTTCAATCGAAAGGATGTTTCTCGGAACTATGTAGAGAACGGAACAGCTTGAAACGGAACGGAAGCCTCTGTAATCAATACCTCATTGGATTGCCCAACCGAGTCAGGTCTCATATCAGGTAAGAGGCCCATAACAGGACCTGGATTAGATGGCCCCATAATTAGGTTACAATGGCTTTTCGCTTCAGGATCATCCAAATGTTGAATTCGTCCTTTCCCTTTTTACTGACTCTTAGTAAGCACGGCTTGGACACATTCCATCCGATTTACCAGAGAATCTTAAGGACCTTGATTTATCTCCTGTATTTTTCCTTGATTTTAGATCTGGTGATCTTGATTATTGAAATTGAATGGAGCATTACATTGCTGATAAGTGTGCTCCGACTGCTTGCAATTCCCACAAATTGGTACATAATCATCACTGGCTCTGGGATTGGAACATTCACTAGTATAATGGCCAATCAATTTGTAATAAAAACAATGAAGTGGTCTTCTTGAACCTCCCTCAAGCATATTGGGTATGTCCACTGGTATATATCTACTAGGCTTGTTCTATGTAGGGTTAGAAAATGATCCTCGTTGACTTGTTGGAATGGAGGGAACTTGGTTCAATGACGCTAGTGTCGTATTGTAAATACTTACAGTATGTAAAAATTAGTTAAAATATATTATATGTTGATAAATCTTTATGTGTGTTAGAGTGGATAGTAGATTAAATTAAAAGGATTTGGTATAAGAAAATTTACTTTGATTCTTTACTTCTTTTGATTTTGATATTAAAATATATATATATATATATATATATATATATATATAGGACCTTAACGTTTAGTATCAAGCCTTGGGAGAAGGTAGAAACCTAAGGATGAAAATCTAAACTAGTAGGAGGCTAATTGGGAGGGATGAAAGTAAGGCATGATCGGATGAAGGCAAGGGAGAAGGAACTTCATCCCTATTGGTCGAATACCATGCCCAATCGGCTTTGAGGAGGCTGCCTGCGACCTTAAGAAGGGTTTCGGTGACTTCAAAGAGGGCCATTGGTAATTTAAAGCTAGGGTTGTAAAGTTTAGGATTTAAGGTACAATTTGTGTACAAAAATTAGAGGATTTGGAGTTAGGATGAAGAAGTTATAGCCGTTTGAAGTTAAGGTGTTAATTTAAAATATACTGTTACTCTTTTGAGGATATGAGGAGTTTTATATTTGCTTTTGAAGATCGGAAAGTGTATTTGGAACGGCGATTTCAAGGCCTACATCTTTTTTGAAAGAATTATTGCTTTTGGAGTTCATATGAAGGAGATATAAGGACTTGAAGGCGGCACTTCTAAATCAAAGGCAATAAGTAAGCGGTTTTGTTTGCAGTAATGGTTGGAGCCATAACTTGAGTATTTGGACGAATTTATGTTTCAAAATTTTTGGAAAATGTAAATTTTTGTGTTAAAAAGCTATACAATTAAATTTCGTGGAATTTAAACTTATATTTTGTAAGATATGAAGAAAATTGCATGTGGGTATATAAAGTCAAGGGTTTGAAGTGACTGTTAGGATTTTCAAGATATCTCAAGATCTGCAACGAATTTGCAATTGAAAATTTTTGTAGAAGTTAATAAGAATACATCAGTACCTCAAGTAAATCTTGAATTTGTTTGGGCAGTCGGATTAGGAGATATAAGGTGTTGAAGTTTGAAAAAATCTCTAAATAAGAATATACAAGGTTTTAGAGGATTTTATCATATTTTGAATGTTATTGGTTACTTGAGGATTGTGTATTTGGTGTAATTGCTCAAAAACGGAAATTTTTTATATAAACTTAGGACTTTCTTTATTTTCAATCTTGATTGAATAATTAGTGATAGCCAAAAGCCCAACGTTTTCTTGAGGCAAACTCTCTCTACCCCGACACTGGTGGAGCATATTGCTGATACTTATACTGCTCCTTCCCATAGTTTTGTGGGTTTGATGGAGATCCCTGATTAAAATTAAAACTTTGAAAGTTATTGAATGCTCAATTTTGTTCATTAGATCAATTTTCATTACATCCAAATGTATTTTCTAATTGAACTTGATTGACGTCTTAGTAAGTTGGTGGAATCATGGTCCGATTACTGAATTGTTAATACCTTTGAAAATTCTAACAATTAACAGTTAATTGCTTTCCTCTGTAAAATGTACATTGACCCATCATTTGTGAGGATGAAAGGCATTCTGTTACCAAATGACTATGGCCCTTACAATTACTGCAGCAAACATTGGTCCTAGTATTGATAGGCTTTTGCGTCTTCTCCTAATTCTGGGCCATATTGACGGCCATTTTCTCCATATTCTTCGTCAAGTTCAACAACAAGGCTTCATTGAAATCTTTTGTCATAGACATACTCATGTAAGCTAGTAATTACATATACAAATTGGTAGAAGTAAGAAAAAGTAGGTAAAAGTAGGTTAATTCTATAGTATTTAATATGAAAGCTTCTTAAAAGCTTCATAGACGCTGCTTTGACTTCATAGGTGTCTTTAATTGACTTTTTGGATTAGAAACGTGGTCAAAAAGTTGGCCATGTGCCACACATGTTGTTAGCTTGAGGATCAAGCTAATATATGGCCCACACGTAGAATAACTTGCCTTACAAGTCAAGGCATGTGTCCTACAAAGTCAACACATATTGGAGGTCCTATAGAACGTCACCACGTAGCCTCTAATTAGATAGTATATATAGAGACAAGAGTGAAGGCTTCTTCACTCTTGTCAACTCTTTTCTTGCTTCTAGTCTAGTTTCAAGGGTCTCTAGTTTTCTTGTCTTTTGGCAATAGCCATTCTAGTTTTTCTTTTAATATACATACTTATTTATTTATATTTTATTACCTTCCTTTGAATGAAGGTTCACTTGACTTGATTGTTTTTTCATCGAGTTCTTATCATTGACAGATTGACAAGAGTACATCTACAATATCAGAGCTTTGTCTAATCTTGATTAAGAGTGGATTACCTCATTTTTTTGAAAAGATATAAGCATATTAGAAGTTGCGGATTACCCTCTTTTAAACTAATATTGTCCTTATTATTTTCTTTGTTCTCAAGTCCTGTCTTCTATTTGTCTTGAGCGATATTAGACATATTCTCTTTTCTAAGTGTTATCATGGCAGAACTTATTGAAATGAAGAATACAATGGTACAAATGCATGAGCAATTGAAGGAGTTAATGCTTGTGATGCATTAACTCAATTTACCACCACAAGAAGCAACAAGATTGGCAGGAAGTGAAGATATAGAAATGGTTGGAGCTGCTTCAACATCTATACAAAACCATGTCCTTTCTCCTATGGTAGAATGTCCTTCTAGTCTTAGAGAACCAAGAATTGCCCTACCCGAGAAGTTTGATGGCACTAAATCCAAGTTTCGAGGATTTATCAATCAAGTGTAACTTGTGATTGAACTTCAACCCCAAAGCTATCCAACTCCATGATCACAAGTTAGATTCATTGGTACGCTTTTTTCAGGTTTAGCACTATCATGGTTTTCATCTTTTCTTGAACGACGAGATCCATATGATATAATTTAGAGGCTTTTCTAGTGGAGTTTTGATCCACGTATGGAGAACATGATGTAATTTGTGTTGCAACCAATAAGATCCATATTTTACGACAAGGCAATCGATCAGTAATGTTGTATGCTTCACAATTTTGACATCTTGTAATTGATATCAAGTGGGATGATGCTGCACTTATTAGCCAATTTCTCTATGGATTACAATATGAGGTAAAAAAATAATGCTCAACTTATCTGATCTTCAAACATTGAGTCAAGCAATTGACTTTGCTGTCAAATGCGACAATTGCCTTTTTGAATTCTGATCTGAGAACTGTACAAGTGGACCTCAACGATACTATAAGTCAATGACAATACCCACACCTCTTCAACAGATATATTCGGAAGTAGAGGATATGCAAATTGATGCACTACGTTTCAAACCTCTTATTGAGCAAGAAAAGACTCATCGTCGTCAAGAAGGATTATGTTTATATTGTGGAGAACCAAAGCACACTGCTCAACATTGTCCAAAAAAATGATGCAATTACAAAATAAGGAATATGGCTGTGAAAGAACACAATATGTCAAAAAACGTGTTTGTCCAGCTACAATAAAGACCGCGCGGCTGGAACCTTGCACAATATCTAGTAAAGGTCTTATTCTCTCTTCAGAGCCCTCTCCTTGTTTTACATTAAATATTATTTTAGGACCTAAATATTACGAAGTCTCTAACTTGTTAGATTCAAGAGCCTCAGCGTGTTTTTTAGATGAAGAATTTACTAAAAGACAGAGCATATCTTTAATAAAGAAATATAAACCTGTTCATGTAGAAGTCATAGATGGTCGTCCATTGTCTTCCGGAGATATAACTCACGAAATCCTTCCTATAGAAGTAATAATCAATGGTCATAATAGCTTTGTAGTATTTAATATCATTAGATCTCCATCTAATCCAATCATTTTAGATTTATTGTGGTTAGAAAAATACAACCCTCAAATAGATTGGATTTTCCAAACTCTTAGTTTTTCTAAAAGTATAGCTAACAATGTAGTTAATCAAGTAGAGAGTCATAAATCCAGTTCAATTAAACTCATATTTATAGGTGCAAAAGCTTTCTTACATACTACTATGAAAGAATCACCATATATTATTTATGCCACACTTGTTTCTACTGGTAGAAAGACTTCAAGTGGCATTCCAAGCCAATATCAAGAATTTCAAGATGTACTCAAAAAAAAGAATGCGGATACACTCCCGGAACATCATCCCTATGATTGCTCAATTGACCTTCAAGAAGGAGCACAACCTCCATTCGGACCAATCTATAGTTTATTACAAAATGAGTTGACTGTACTCAAGGAGTATATTGAAGAAAATCTAGCCAAAAATTTCATACGCCATTCTAAATCTCCGACAGGAGCTCGAATTCTATTTGTGAAGAAAAAAGATAGATCATTGCAGATGTGTGTTGATTATCGAAGACTCAACAAGATTACTATCAAGAATAGGTATCCACTATCTTTAATATCAGGACTTCTTTATTAGCTGAATCAAGCTAAGATCTATACAAAAATAGATCTTCGGGGAGCATACAATTTAGTACGCATCAAAGAAAGAGATGAATGGAAGACTGCGTTTCAAACTAAGTATGGACATTTTGAATACAACGTCATGCCTTTTGGACTTACAAATGCACCAGCAGCTTTTTAACATCTAATGAATGATGTTTTTCAAGATTTTTTGGATGATTTTGTGGTCTATTATCTAGACGACAACTTAATCTATTCTAAGAATCCAGAAGAACATGAAATTTATGTATGTCATGTGTTACAAAAATTAAGAGATGCAAGACTCTATGCCAAGATAGAAAAGTATATATTCCACACTACTCAAGTCGATTTCTTAGGTTACATCATTTCAAATGATTGACTTATGATGGATCCTAAGAAAGTTCAAACTATTATAGATTGGAAGATC
Organism: Physcomitrium patens; assembly: GCF_059467195.1. Lineage (NCBI taxonomy): Eukaryota > Viridiplantae > Streptophyta > Bryopsida > Funariales > Funariaceae > Physcomitrium > Physcomitrium patens. The sequence goes on along the minus strand of NC_143433.1, from coordinate 197,775 downwards.
TCAAAAACGGTAAGAGATGTCCAATGTTTTTTGTGATCTGCGGAGTACTATCGGATCTTCATCAAAGACTTCTCTCGAAGACGATCCTCAAAACCTATTTGCCAAAAATGGATTAAAAATATATTCTTCAATGCTTTCCAATTTGGAAATTGAACCACCGGTTGGCGATTGTACCATTCAAATGCCGTGTCTTTTAAGGTTGCTGACAACCATCATAATCAAATATCTTTGGTTCTTCCATTATTAGCTACACATGCTGTCAAAAACTAAGATAAATATTGATCGAGATCCGCACTCGAAGAGCCCATAAAAGTAGGTAATGGAGCCACGCTCATTATGCGATTGCTCACGTCACCCATTTGTATTACTATTAGAACCACTAGACCACCCGTCGCCAATGAAGAGGACAATATGTCGCTTAATCTCTTATTAAAATTACAACTGCCTTCTTCAATTGTCTTTTCTGGACTTTTTAACTTCTTCAATTTACTATTACTATTCCTAAATAAGTTTATTAATTGATTTGGAGGTAAAAACAACGAATTTTGAAATACAATGAATTGGCCCTTGTTGGCAAGTAATTTATGCCATTCTACGGTATCGTATTACGAGCTTTCCTACTCGAGAACGTACCGAGCGTCTGGCTGTAGAAGATAGTATGGAGATTCGCTAATATTCAGGCAGTTTATCGGTTTTTGACTGTTCGAATATAAACAACTCCAAGAATATACCATAAATCTATACGGATGTCCTTCGACTGCTTGCCGAAATCCTTTTTGCCCCAGCCGGTAGGTCTCTAGACGTTACAGAGAACCCCGAACAACCCAAACTGCTAATCTTCGATACCACTTTATACTCACGATCTTGTAACCACTGACTATCTCGTTAGATTAATCCAATAAATTTCATTCACTCCGCATACTCAATCCTATAGACACCCTTTTAATTCTTCATCACAGACGTAATTCGATTTCACAAAACAGTTAAGAGTAATCACACTCACTTCATTAAAATCCCGATTCACCAGTACAACACTGACTTCAGTAACAATTGCCTCAGTCTTCCCAAAATCCAATAAAGAAAAAAAATCCAATTCTCTGTCTTTTTTTCCAGCTCCAAAGCATGAAGCTAGCTCTCCGAGCCTTCTCCCCCCAAAACCTTATTCTCTCTCCTTCATTTCTTAACCTATCCTCCCTTTTAATCCTAATTCTCTCGTCTCTCAAATCCTAGCCTCTGAATTTCTTCAATCTTCCGTCTTCGATCTAAAATTGGCTCCCGATGTCAAAGCTTTTTCTTCTATTTTTATCTATAAGAGATCCTTTAGACATGAGATTTATATAAAGATCTTTAGACATGAGATTTATTTCAGAACCATGGTCCACCAAGGCAACTATTGGTTCTTCTATATCTCCTACCTTCACCAATACCTCAGTAGTTGCCCTTGCCCAATGCTTTCGAGTATAATGGCTCAAAGTTTCCATTTCTTTGTCACTAAAATCTTCGAAATGTACTCGCTGATTATACCCATTCTTTTCATTTGTTGGTTGCTTGTAACCAATATCAACCTCTTCTTCATCTCTACATATTCTTGCATCAATAGCATGACTCATTCCAGTTTCGCTCATTAATTGCCTCTTTCGCTTAATGCTGTCAATGATAACATCATGAAACTCCTTCTTTGCAATTCCCAAGACTTCTTTCAATGTGAATTCCACCTTAGCGTTTAATATACGTTCTTCCAACACCCCTTTCAAATTTGTTGCCGCTTCAATGTCAGAAAGTAGCTTATAAGCAATTGATTTGCCCTTATCTTTTGTCTCCGTTGTTTTTTCTCCCAATGATGCTGAGGTATCCTTTACAGGCAATTCTTGTGAAGCTGCCTCCCGAGCCTTGTTTCCTCGAGTTTGCCTCTTAAAAGAATTTCCTTCTCTAGTATCATCAAAATTTCCTCGTCTTTTTTCTTCCATCAAAGCTTCATGTTGGCTCTTAGCAATATATGCATGAACTGAAAGAGACTCAACAGGATCCTCCCAACCTGTTCTTCCTCGTATTGTAGCTGCAGTTCTCAATAACGCTTCTCGAGGTAATTTCCCTTCTTGCATTGTAGAAACGGCAGAAGCCCAAAACTCACTAGTTTCCGTACTTCCACCAATTTCATCATCTACTCTAGCACCATAACTTGCACTTTCTCGTACTACTGTTTCATGCTCTTTTAAGTAATCTTGAACCAATGCTCTCATTCCTCCCTTGCCAAAATTGGTTTGAAGAAGATCCTTCCTATCTTTCAATGCTATCTTCCCATCTTTCCAGCAAATAATTCCCTATCGTATCATATTATTAAATTCATTGCAATCTTTTCTAGTGTGTGAAGCATCATCACACCAAATGCATCTTTGTACATATCCTTGTTTTGAAACATTCTTCGAATTATTTATAGAAGTATTCTCTTCAAGTCTTGTCAATTTGATTTGAAGATCTCACATTCCTCGTATAATTTCTTCCATACCCATATCTGCTTTCTTTGACAAGGATGTCGAAGGTTGAACTGTAGGCATTGTCGGTGGTGTTGTACGTACTGGAGCTTTGGGTGCTTGTACTGTTTTCGGAATATTGCTCCTATCCTTCCTCCTTTCTTTTTTTGTAAGCAACCCCACCGCATCTTCAACGTTCTTCCACTTCGTTGTCAATCCTTCATCTTCTTCTTTGTCTTCAAGAAGGGGTTCTAATTTCTCTTGCAATTCTCCATCAGCAGCTTGAAGAAATAGATCAACTTTGTTCGGCTCCAATATCAATTTTTCTACCTTCGATAATTGAGAGTACTGCCTCTCAAATTCCTTTAGTAGCTCTGTTGCTTGCAAATTCTTATTGGGCCGTTCAATCCATCCCAGAAACAGCTTCTTAGTAACGCGATTAGCATCTTCCAAGAAATATTCGTCTTTCAATGCATGTGAAAAATCCTCCCATGAATTCCCACAACGATCCGTAATCGATGTAATGTGGTCCCTTATCTCCGGTATTGTGGCAAGTCCAAATAGTGCAACCATTTTTTTCTGAGAAATCTGATTTAATTCCATTTCACGAATATAACATCTTAAATACCTTGAAATATTCCTTCCATCAAATTGATCAATTTTATTGACCACTGCTTGCAATGCTTTGGTTGCCAAAGCTTCCTTTCGATCATTGCTTTGCTATTGCTGCATTGATAATGAGAAGGCTTGAAACATACTAGCAATAGACGGATCTATGTGCATACCTTGTTCTTTAGAAGGACCTCCACCAGAAACTTCTCCCAAAGATCCTTCAAAATTTTTATTTTTATTTTCTATAAAAATAAAAATAAAATCAAACAAAATCCAATACCTTCTACCCCAAGATTTCACGTCGGGTTCACCACTTGTTGTCGCATTACATTGTCGTGTTGTAACACGAGTATATAGTGTAAAGGGAAATTTTATTAATATTCAGTTACCTCGAATATTGAGAGCATCAACCAACTCCAGTACAAATACTGAGTGGTCAGGTTCAGTCACTCCATTACAGTCAGCCGGGGCATACTGAAATGCTCCATTCGATTCCAATAACGGAAGTCAGCAGGAAGAGAAGGACCAATTCACACGACGGGTTCGAGGAGCCAATAGGATCCAATTTCGATAATCCAATCCGGGTCCTCTTATCCAATATGAGACCTGAATTGGCAGGTCAACCCAATGCAGCCTAATTACGGGGAATCCAGGTCTTACAACGGGTCTTAGCCAATCTGACGTGAGCACCAATTTGATCCAATTACGGGAACACCCAGGTTACTACGGGCATCTTTCCCAATATAGAACCTGAATTGGTCAGGCGACTCAATGTGGTCTAATTACGGGAAATTCTGGTCTTACTACGGGTCTTAGCCAATCTGACGCGAGGACCAATTTGACCCAATTACGGGAACATCCAGGTTACTACGGGCATCTTTCCCAATATAGGACCTGAATTGGTCGGGCGACTCAATGTGGTCCCGATTACGGGGTTCGATTCTGTTTCAGGCTGTCCTGTTCTCTGTGCCGTTTCAGGGAACGTTGTTTTCGGTAAATGGATTTCTTAAAGGTAAAAACGGAGGAGAAAGCTTGACGGCGAGAGCCAATTTCGGATCCAAGCTTGAGGTGGGAGCCAATTCCGGATCTAAGACGGAAGATTGAAGAAATTCAGAGGATAAGGTTAGGGAGGGAAGGTTTTTTTTCGGGGGGAATCAGGGGAGGGAGCGAGTTTTCAAGCTTTTGCAAGGTTACCAGTTCGGTTTTCATTGGAGGTTTTTGGAAGATCAAGGAAATTAGAGAGAGGAGCTTCATGCTTCGGGTCGAGGAAGGAAAGACATAGAATTTGGATTTTTCTTCTTCGTAGAGTTTTGGGACGACTGAGGCAATCGCTGCTGAAGTCAGTGTTGTAATGGTGAATCGGGATTTTTAAATGAAGTGGGTTTGAATACTCTTGACTGTTTTATAAAATCAAGTTACGTCTGTGATTGAAGGATTAAAGGGGTGTCTATAGGATTGAGTATGCGGAGTGAATGAAATTTATTGGGTTAATCTAACAGGACAGTCAATGGATACAAGATCGTAAGTACAAAGGGGTATTGAAGATTAACAGTTTGGGTTGTTTGGGGTTCTCTGTAACGTCTAGAGACCTACTGGCTGGCGCAAAAAAAGGACTTCGACAAGCAGTCGAAGGGCATCAGTAAAGATTTACGGTGTATTCTTGGAGTCATTTATATTCCAGCAGTAAAAACTGATAGACTGCTTGACTATCGGCGAATCTCCATACTACCTTCTACAGCCAGACGCCCGGCGCGTTCTCGAGCAGGAAAGCACGTAATACGACATAAGTGGTGAACCCGACGTGAAAGCTTGAGGTAGAAGGTATTGGATTTCGGTTGATTTTATCTTTATTTTTATGAAAAACGAAAATAAAAATTTTAAAGGATTTTTGGGAGAAGTTTTTGGTGGGGAGTCTTCTAAAGGACAAGGTATGCACATGGATCCGTCTATTGCTAGTTTGTTTCAAGCCTTCTCATTGTCAATGCAGCAACAGCAAAGCAATGATCGAAAGGAAGCTTTGGCAACCAAAGCATTGCAAGCAGTGGTCAATAAAATTGATCAATTTGATGGGAGGAATATTTCAAGGTATTTAAGATGTTATATTCGTGAAATGGAATTAAATCAGATTTCTCAGAAAAAAATGGTTGCACTATTTGGACTTGCCACAATATCGGAGATAAGGGACCACATTACATCGATTACGGATCGTTGTGGGAATTCATGGGAGGATTTTTCACATGCATTGAAAGACGAATATTTCTTGGAAGATGCTAATCGCGTTACTAAGAAGCTGTTTCTGGGATGGATTGAACGGCCCAATAAGAATTTGCAAAAAACAGAGCTACTAAGGGAATTTGAGAGGCAGTACTCTCAATTATCGAAGGTAGAAAAATTGACATTGGAGCCGAACAAAGTTGATCTATTTCTTCAAGCTGCTGATGGAGAATTGCAAGAGAAATTAGAACCCCTTCTTGAAGACAAAGAAGAAGATGAAGGATTGACAACGAAGTGGAAGAACGTTGAAGATGCGGTGGGGTTGCTTACAAAAAAAGAAAGGAGGAAGGATAGGAGCAATATTCCGAAAACAGTACAAGCACCCAAAGCTCCAGTACGTACAACACCACCGACAATGCCTACAGTTCAACCTTCGACATCCTTGTCAAAGAAAGCAGATATGGGTATGGAAGAAATTATACGAGGAATGTGAGATCTTCAAATCAAATTGACAAGACTTGAAGAGAATACTTCTATAAATAATTCGAAGAATGTTTCAAAACAAGGATATGTACAAAGATGCATTTGGTGTGATGATGCTTCACACACTAGAAAAGATTGCAATGAATTTAATAATATGATACGACAGGGAATTATTTGCTGGAAAGATGGGAAGATAGCATTGAAAGATAGGAAGGATCTTCTTCAAACCAATTTTGGCAAGGGAGGAATGAGAGCATTGGTTCAAGATTACTTAAAAGAGCATGAAACAGTAGTACGAGAAAGTGCAAGTTATGGTGCTAGAGTAGATGATGAAATTGGTGGAAGTACGGAAACTAGTGAGTTTTGGGCTTCTGCCGTTTCTACAATGCAAGAAGGGAAATTACCTCGAGAAGCGTTATTGAGAACTGCAGCTACAATACGAGGAAGAACAGGTTGGGAGGATCCTGTTGAGTCTCTTTCAGTTCATGCATATATTGCTAAGAGCCAACATGAAGCTTTGATGGAAGAAAAAAGACGAGGAAATTTTGATGATACTAGAGAAGGAAATTCTTTTAAGAGGCAAACTCGAGGAAACAAGGCTCGGGAGGCAGCTTCACAAGAATTGCCTGTAAAGGATACCTCAGCATCATTGGGAGAAAAAACAACGGAGACAAAAGATAAGGGCAAATCAATTGCTTATAAGCTACTTTCTGACATTGAAGCGGCAACAAATTTGAAAGGGGTGTTGGAAGAACGTATATTAAACGCTAAGGTGGAATTCACATTGAAAGAAGTCTTGGGAATTGCAAAGAAGGAGTTTCATGATGTTATCATTGACAGCATTAAGCGAAAGAGGCAATTAATGAGCGAAACTGGAATGAGTCATGCTATTGATGCAAGAATATGTAGAGATGAAGAAGAGGTTGATATTGGTTACAAGCAACCAACAAATGAAAAGAATGGGTATAATCAGCGAGTACATTTCGAAGATTTTAGTGACAAAGAAATGGAAACTTTGAGCCATTATACTCGAAAGCATTGGGCAAGGGCAACTACTGAGGTATTGGTGAAGGTAGGAGATATAGAAGAACCAATAGTTGCCTTGGTGGACCATGGTTCTGAAATAAATTTCATGTCTAAAGATCTTTATAAGAAGCAAAAATGGCCAATTGATATTGAACATGGATGGGCTATACGAGCAGCTAATAACACACGAGGCGAATTATATGGAGCTTGTCCAGATGTCAAAATTCGGATTGGGGATGTTGCGACGGAGCAACATTTCTTTGTTCAAGATACAACGTCTTATCCGTTGATTTTAGGACAATCTTATATCACGGCAACACGGATGGAAACAAAGGTACTTGACGATGGTTCTGCTTATGCAAGGGTACGGAGCGAAGATGGGAGGAAAGCTGTACAATTTCTAACAATACCTCCTAACCATGAACGGAATCGAGATAGGTTGAGGGAGAAACCATTGCCAAAGATTGTTGAAGGATTTAGGAATTTTGGGGAGGTACCACTGTAAAACGAGATTATGGAGGTACAAAAGAGGAGGTACTCTCGCGAGATGAAGGTGCCTTTGATGCGAGTTTTATTGGTATATTGGAGAATGGAAATATTATGTATAAGAAAGTTGATGATTTTAAAAGAAAAGAAAGAAAAAGATTATATGATATTGAAGGACAGTTACGCAAGATAGGTACATTGCAAGATGATGAGAGGATTTTGGGTGTTTATGAAGAAAATGGGCTGGAAGATTCATTGGAATTGATTACATCTATTGGGTTAGAGGATAATGATAAGATTGTTGAGATTCATTCGAGAGAGGTTTATACCATGCTTGAATCTTTTCAAGCACCAGAAGTCACAGTAGAAACGAGATATAAAACGGCAGATAAGAAGGTAAAGCCTGTTGCCGGACCATTACCAGAGGATTCTAAAGAACAAATGGAAGAAGCATCAAAAGAAGCAAGTTTAAGAGATCCAATGAGTATTGGACATCAGTTTATTGAAGAGACTTTTGAAGAATTGAAGATTGGTTTTGATGGTTCTTTATTACCGGAGGAAATTACTTGCTTCAAAAAGATGTTGGCTAAACAAGGTAGATCGTTTGCCTTCGAATCTCATGAAATTGGGTGTGTGGATCCAAATATTATAACACCTATGGTTATCTTCACTGTACCGCATGTACCTTGGAATCTAAGACCGATTCCAGTACCGAGGGCACATTTACCTAAATTGGTGGAACTATTGAAAGAAAAGATAAAGATGAAAATATTAGAACCTTCATTTGCGCCGTATTCTAGTCGATGGTTTACGGTACCTAAGAAGAATGGGTCACTACGGTTTATTCAAGATATGCAGCCGGTGAATGCTGTAACTGTCAAGAATGCAGGAATTGGACCTATTGTGGATGAAATTGCTGAGGCGTTTGCTGGAAGGGCGATCTATTCAATGGGTGATTTGTATTCAGGTTATGATCAATTTCAACTTGCCGAAGGAAGTAGAGATATGACAACGATGAGGACACCACTTGGATTGGTTAGAATGTGCGCTCTTCCTCAAGGCGCGACCAACTCGGTTGCGCATATGATGAATGGGATGAATAAGGTATTGAGAGATTTTATTCTGAAAAAGACTATGCCTTTTCTGGATGATGTTCCTATAAAAGAGTGCAGAGAAGGAGACAAGGATGAAACTTTAGATACGAGGGGGTGTCGCAGATATGTTGTTGATCATATACAAGATTGTGAAAAGATTTTAACTCGGCTTGGAGAAGTTCATCTTACATTATCGGGTATGAAGTCCGTATTTGGAGTGCGAGAGGTTGTAATTATTGGACATTTATGCGGATCTTACGGAAGAAAACCAGATCCGACTAAAGTTGATGCAATTGGAAGGATGAAAGAGGATTGTGGTTCTTTAACAGAGGTTCGCAGGTTTTTGGGTGCATGTGTATTTTATCGAATCTGGATCCCTCATTTTGCTCACATAGCGGATCCATTATATGAACTGTTACGCAAGGGTTACTGATTTGAATGGAAAGAAAGGCATATTCAGGCAATGCAAAGATTGAAGAAATTATTGATGTCACCTCCAATATTGAGGAAGGTTGATTATAAGTGCAATAGACCAGTGATTCTTACTGTAGACGCTAGTCCAATTGCCGTTGGATGGGCGGTGGGTCAAGATGATTCGAATGGGAGTAGATTTGCAGTTCGATTTGGGGCTAAAGTTTTAAGTATTCGTCAGCGTGCATATTCGCAAGTCAAAAGAGAACTTTGGGGAGTCGTTTCGGCTATGAAAGCTGAAAAGGACTATTTGATTGGGGCAGTAGTAGTAATTGAAACAGATTGCTTGCCATTGCTTGGAATGATTATTAACTGTTCAATGCCAGATATTGCAATGTTGAGATGGATTGCTTATATTAAGTCACTAAATCCAGAATTTAAGCATATCACTGGAAAGGACAATTTAGTAGCAGACATGCTATCTCGAGCAAGATACGAGAGGGAGGACGAAATGGTTGAAGACATTGATGATGTCGGATTGAAATTCTATTCAATATCGAATCTCAACAGAGAAGACAAGCTATTTCTTGAAGAATCTTATGAAGGAGAATTATTGGATATTGGTCATTATTTGAATACCTTGTCTAAGCAGGGGAATTGGTCTACAGAAAAATTCAAAAAAATAAGAAAAAAAGCATATGGATTTTTACTTCGAGATGGATTCTTATGGAAGAGACCGAAGAAAGGAATTGGGATGCCACAACGAGTGATAGGCAAAAGGGAAGAAAAACTAAAATTATTAAAGGAGTTTCATGATAGTTTATGGACAGGGCATAGAGGAATCTGGGCTACTTTTGCTAAACTCAAGGAACGATATTGGTGGAAAAATATGTATCGAGATGTGCTCTCATTTGTAAAGTCATGTGAAATCTGTCAATCGTATTCTAATATCCGACATCGAGATGGTCTTCATCCTACGTATCCTCTGGCTATTCATTTTAAATGGGTTGTTGATTTGGTTATTATGCCGGTTGGGTTGTGGCAGATGAGATATTTGGTTTTAGCTCGTGAAGATTTATCAAATCTAGTAGAAGGAAGAGCATTGAGGACAAAATCTACAGAGGGGATTTGTAGGTTTTTGCTTGAAGATGTCATTTGCCGTTACGGGTGCGTAGGAAAAATCACTGCAGATCGTGGAGAATTAAATGCACAAGAAGCTCGTAAGTTCTTTGAAAAATGTGGAGTTAAACTATCACTGACTACTGCTTATAATCCGGAAGGGAATGCGAAAAGCGAACGCGGTCACCCGCCGATTGTGAAAGCATTGGTTAAAGCTTGCAATGGGAAGGTTAAAGAGTGGCCACGGCTTTTGTCATTTGCATTATGGGCTGATCGAACAACACATAGTTCGGTGACAGGATATATGCCAGTAGAACTTATGACAGGTCAAAAACCAATTATGCCGATTGAAGAAAAGGTACTTACTTGGAGTATGCTACCATGGGAAGATGGATTGACAAGAGAAGAACTTCTGGCTATTAGGATTCGACAATTGGAGCAAAGAACGGAAGATGTCCAGATAGCATTGGAAAGGTTAAAAAGAGCAAGGTTACAAAACAAGGCGCGATTCGATAAGCAACATTGATTGAGACCAAAAGCAATCGAGGAAGGTGACTGGGTACTTGTTTATGATAATAGTCTGGATAATCAACATAGTACTTTGTGGAAATTTTCAAAACGTTGGTTTGGACCATATGTTGTAACAACTGTTCATGATAATGTGACTTACTCATTACGGGAGTTAGATGGTACAAAATTGAAAATACCAATTGCAGGGAAGCGAGTAAAAATATTTAAACAAAGACACGCAGAGATGAATATGGAAGACCTTAATGAAGGTACAGAGATACTGGAGCAAGAAGATGAAAGTGATATGGATAATGAAGGTGACGAAGACGAACTGGACAAAGACGTAGGTGATATATTCTGAATCAAACAGCAATTGGGTAAATAGGTGCACACCGGAGGATGCACAGGTTCAGAGGGGGTGGATGTCGTGTTGTAACACGAGTATACAGTGAAAATAAAAAGAAAGGGGAATTTTATTAATATTCAGTTACCTCGAATATTGAGAGCATCAACCAACTCCAGTACAAATACTGAGTGGTCAGGTTCAGTTACTCCATTACAGTCAGCCGGGGCATACTGAAATGCTCCATTCGATTCCAATAATGGGAGTCAGCAGGAAGAGAAGGACCAATTCACACGACGGGTTCGAGGAGCCAATTGGATCCAATTTCAATAATCCAATCCGGGTCCTCTTATCCAATATGAGACCTGAATTGGCCGGTCAATCCAATGCAGTCTAATTACTTGGAATCCAGGTCTTACTACGGGTCTTAGCCAATCTGACGCGAGGACCAATTTGACCCAATTACGGGAACATCCAGGTTACTACGGGCATCTTTCCCAATATAGGACCTGAATTGGTCGGGCGACTCAATGTGGTCTAATTACGGGAAATCGAGGTCTTACTACGGGTCTTAGTCAATCTGACGCGAGGACCAATTTGACCCAATTACGGGAACATCCAGGTTACTACGGGCATCTTTCCCAATATAGGACCTGAATTGGTCGGGCGACTCAATGTGGGCCCGATTACGGGATTCGATTCTGTTTCAGGCTGTCTTGTTCTCTGTGCCGTTTGAGGGAACGTTGTTTTCAGTAAATGGATTTCTTAAAGGTAAAAACGGAGGAGAAAGCTTGACGGCGAGAGCCAATTTCGGATCCAAGCTTGAGGTGGGAGCCAATTCCGGATCTAAGATGGAAGATTGAAGAAATTCAGAGGATAAGGTTAGGTGGGATATAGTTTTGAGGGGGGAGGTTTTTTTTTTTGGAGAATCGGGGGATTTTTTGGATCAAGGAGCTAGCTTCAAGCTCTTTTCAAGGTTACTAGTTCGGTTCTCATTGGAGGGTTTTGGAGATCAAAGGAATTAGAGAGAGGAGCTCCATGCTTTGGGTCGAGGAAGGAAAGACATAGAATTTGGATTTTTCTTCTTCGTAGAGTTTTGGGAAGACTGAGGCAATCGCTGCTGAAGTCAGTGTTGTAATGGTGAATCGGGATTTTTAAATGAAGTGGGTTTGAATACTCTTGACTATTTTGTAAAATCGAGTTACGTCTGTGATTGAAGGATTAAAGGGGTGTCTATAGGATTGAGTATGCAGAGTGAATGAAATTTATTGGATTAATCTAACGGGACAGTCAGTGGATACAAGATCGTAAGTACAAAGGGGTATTGAAGATTAACAGTTTGGGTTGTTTGGGGTTCTCTGTAACGTCTAGAGACCTATCGGCTGGGGCAAAAAAAAAAAAGACTTCGACAAGTAGTCGAAGAACATCCGTATAGATTTACGGTACATTGTTGCAGTCGTTTATATTCTAGCAGTCAAAAACTGATAGACTGCTTGACTATCGGCGAATCTCCATACTACCTTCTACAGCCAGACGTCCGACGCGTTCTCGAGCAGGAAAGCACGTAATACGACAACGTGCTTTTCTGCTCAAGAAGACGCCGGATGTCTGGCTGTAAAAGATAGTATGGAGATTCGCTAATATTCAAGCAGTTTATTAGTTTTTGACTGTTAGAATATATACAACTGCAAGAATATACTATAAATCTATACGGATGTCCTTCGACTGCTTGCCGAAATCCTTTTTGCTCCAGCCGGTAGGTCTCTAGACGTTATCGAGAACCCCGAACAACCCAAACTGCTAATTTTCGATACCACTTTATACTCACGATCTTGTAACCACTGACTATCTCGTTAGATTAACCCAATAAATTTCATTTACTCCGCATACTCAATCCTATAGACACCCTTTTAATTCTTCATCACAGACGTAACATCGATTTCACAAAACAGTTAAGAGTAATCACACTCACTTCATTAAAATTCCGATTCACCAGTACAACACTGACTTCAGTAACAATTGCCTCAGTCTTCCCAAAATCCAATAAAGAAAAAAAATCCAATTCTCTGTCTTTTTTCCCCGCTCCAAAGCATGAAGCTAGCTCTCCGACCCTTCTCTCCCCAAAACCTTATTCTCTCTCCTTCATTTCTTAACCTATCCTCCCCTTTAATCCTAATTCTCCCCTCTCTCAAACCCTAGCCTCTGAATTTCTTCAATCTTTCGTCTTTGATCTAAAATTGGCTCCCGACGTCAGAGCTTTTTCCTCCATTTTTACCTATAAGAGATCCTTTTACCAAAAAGACGTTCCCGAAATGGCACAAAGGACGGAACAGCCTGAAACGGAATCGGAGCCCCGTAATCGGGACCACATTGAGTCACTCGATCAATTCAGGTCTCATATAGGGTAAGAGGTCCATAGTAAGACTTGGATGTTTCCGTAATTGGATTGCCCGACCAAATCAAGTCTCATATTGGATAAGAGGATCCGAATTGGATGTCTTGAAATTGGATCCAATTGGCTCTTTGAACCAGGCTCACCTGTCGTTAAATTTGTCCTTTCCCTTTCTGTTGACTCCCGTTATTAGAATTGAACAGAGCATTTCAGTATGCCCCGGCTGACTATAATGGGGTGACTGACCGTGGCCTCTCAGTATTTGCACTGGAATTGGTCGTTGCTTCCAATATTCGAGGTAACTGAACATTAATAAAAGTCCCCTTTCTTTATATTTTTACGGTATACTTGTGTTACAACACGACAACGGAATCAATTTTTGTAGAATCGACAGTTTTAGCTATTAAGAAGGTACCCAACGGAGTACCCAATTCTTTTGTGTTTCTTCCACTTGCAGTTAATGAGCTCAAGAAATACACTAGGATGTTGATGAAATTTCCTATGAGTGCTTTTGGCATTTTTTATTATAGTATATATGTATGAAATATTAGAGATCAGTCAGCTTCTAGGTATGCTCGGATATGCCGACAGGCATACAACCATGGCTTAATCTAACTTTGTCGATGCTTCATTTTTAACTTGCATTCTTATTCGTTTTGCAACGATTCTCTTGCTTGCACTCTCTCTTATCTTTCTTTCGACTGGTGTATTTTCTTTACTGCAATGTTCTCATTTTTAATAACTATAATCTTTTATTATATACTACTGAATTTACTTACTATTTCTCAACTACTCATTCGGCAGTTAATTCCTAACACTAAATGCTATTATCATTCTCCGGTAGCGGCGCTAAAATGTGATTATTGTTTTACTTATTCTACAATTCCTTCCAGAATAAACCTATATAGGAGAATTCGAACACAAAGAAAGACTAAGCGGATGAGTTTCATTTATTAGGGTTACACAAATAATTATATTCCGAACCATTAAAACACTAAGAAATACTACAATGCTTCCTCCCAGTAACAATACTCCTTCATCAACTGATAACCACAATGTACAATCTTGCACTCTCAAAAGACCGCTCATAACTCAATAAATTCCATCCAACACCGGGAATAACAGACTTCATTCCAACCAATCTGAATTTACAAAATTCTTGTAATCAAAGACTTCCTCTGTCGAAATACACACACACAAGTCTCAATAAACAAAAATCATAATCTTTCATCCATAATCAATCTTCTAATAACTTCTCATATAATTCAATCATACAGTACTCCAATTACATAATCAATAACTTATAAACCAATCTCTGATTTATTCCACAGACTCACTTTTCAGTATTCAGAAACTATCCATTACTCTTCAACAACAAAGAAAACAAAGAAAATAAAGAGGAAGCATCAAGCTTAACCCCGACTCATGACTATCATAGTCTGGCCTCCTAACAAACTTCTACAACTTCTATATAATTGCTACTGATTTCCAGATTCTAATCGTAATCCTATAATAACTACTTTTAATAATTGAATCAATCATCCATCCTCCTAAACTGACTATTCTATGGATTATTAATCTATTTTATCAATATCTTACAAAAATGAACTAATATCTATTCTACACCATACCTAGTTCAAAATGAAGTCTTTCATTCATCTCCTTCTTTAATATGTATTAGATTGTATGCTCTTCATAGATCTATTTTTGTAAAGATCTTAGCTTGATTTAGTTGATTGAGAAGCTCGGATATCAAAAGTATAGGATACCTATTCTTGATGGTGATCTTCTTGAGTCCTCAATAATCAACACACATCTGCAATGATCCATCTTTCTTCTTCACTAATAAGATTGAAGCTCTTGTTGGTATTTTGAAATGGTGTATAAAATTCTTAGCCAATTTCTCTTCATTATGCTCTTTGAGTTCAGCCAATTCATTTTGTGATTAATTATAGATTGGTCCAAATGGCAATTGTGTTCCTTCTTGAAGGTCAATTGAACAATCATAGGGACGATGTTCTAGAAGAGTCTCTACATTCTTCTTCTCAAATACATCTTGAAATTCTTGATATTAGCTAGAAATTCTACTTGAAGTCTTTGCATCTTTAGAAACATGTGTGGCATAAATGACACATGGTGATCTTTCTTTTCCAACATGCAAGAAAGTTCTTGCACCTACAAACATAGGTTTAATTGTATTAAACTTATGACTTTCTATTTGATTAATTTCACTCTTAATTATGCTTTTAGAAAAGTCAAGGATATAAAAAATGTAATCTATGTAAGGATTATACTTTTTTAACCATGATAAACCTAAAATGACTAGATTAGAGAGAGATCTAATTATATTAAAGATTATGCAACTATTATGACCATTTATTGCTACATCTATAGAAAGTGTTTTATGAGTAACATCCTTAGAAGACAACGGATGACCATCTATGACTTCTACATGAATAGATTTAGTTTTTTTGTACTAACGATATTTTATGTCTTTTAAAAAATTGTACGTCTAAAAAACAAGCTAAGGCTCCTGAATCTATCAAGATAGAGGCTTTATAATTATTAGGTCCTAAATGCATATCTATTATAAAACAAGGAGAAGGTTCTCAGTAGAAGATAGGACCTTCATTAGAAATTGTACAAGATTTTAGCCACACGGTCCCTATTGTAGTTGGACAAATTCGTTTTTTGACACATTATCTTCTTTAACAAATGTACTCCCCATTTTGTGATTTTGCTGCTTCTTTGGACAATATTGAGTAGTATATTTATGTTCTCCATAATACAAGCACTATCCTTCTTAATGGCGACGGATCTTTTTTTTGCTTGGTAAGAGGTCTAAAATATATAACATCAATTTGCATATCTTCTACTTTTGAATGTATGTGTTGAGGAGGTGTTGGTGTTGCCATTGAATTGTAGTAACATTGAGGCCTACTTAAGTGACTCTTAGATTGAAATTCAAAAAGTGGATTGTTGTACTTCACAGCAAAGTCAATTGTTTGATTCAATGTTATAGGGTTAGGTAAGTTGAACATCAATTTCTTTACTTCATATAGTAATCTATAAAAAACTTGGCTTATAAATGCAACATCATCTGACTTGATATCAGTTATATGTTGACAAAAATAGGAAGCATATAATATTACAAATCGATTGCTTTGTCATAAAATACTGATCTTGTTAGTTGCAACATGAGTTGCATCATGTTTTTTTTACATGGACCAGAATTCCACCAAAATTGCTTCCAAATTATTCAGTATTGGATCTTGTCGTTCAAGAAAAGATGAAAACCACGATAATGCTAAACCTAAAAGAAGTGTACCAATGAATCTAACTTGTAATCCTGGAATTGGATAGCTTTGAGGTTGAAGTTCAATCACAAGTTATACTTGATTGATAAATCTTCAAAATTTGGATCTTATACTATCAAACTTCCAATACATGAGAATTCTTCATTTTCTAATACTTGAAGGATGTTCCATTGTGTATGGAAGGACATAATTTGGTGCAAATATTGAAGCAATTCTAATCATCTCTATATCCTCACTTCTTACCATTCTTGTTCATCCTTTTGGTGGTAAGGTAAGTTGATGCATTGCAAGCATCAACTCCTTCAATTACTCTTGTATTTGTGCCATTGCACTCTTCATTTCAATAAGCTCTACTATAATAATACTTAAAAAAATATCTAATACCAATCAAGACAAGTAGAAGAAAAGACTTGAAGACAAAGAAAATACTAAGAAAAATATCAATTTAGAAGAGGGTAATCTGTAACTTCTAATAGGGTTATATCTTACCATGAAAATGGGATAATCCACTCTTAATCAATACAAGATAAAGCTCTAATATTGTGAGTGTATTCTTATCAATCTATCAAGGATATGAACTAAAAGATGATGCATAAATCAATGAAATCCATATCAAAGAAAGAGTGAAAAAATTAAAATATATATATATATATATATATATATAAAAGAAATTGAAATGGCTTATTGCCAAAAGATAAGAAAACTTGAGACTCTTGAAACTAGATTAGAAGCAAGAAAAGAGTTGATAAGAATGAAGAGGCTTCACTCTTGTCTCTATATATACTATCGAACTAAAGACTACGTGGCAATGTTCTATAGGACCTCAAATATGTGTTGACTTTGTAGGACACTTACCTTGACTTATAAGGTAAGTTTTTTTTATATGTGGGCCACATAGTTAGCTTGGTCTTTAAGCTAACAACATGTATGGTACATGGCCAACTTGTCGACCACGTTTTTAATCCAAAAAGTCAATTATAGACATCTATAAAGTCAAAGCAACATCTATGAAGCTTCTAAGATGCTACTATAGAAGATATTATAGAATTAATTTACTTTTATATACTTCTACTTACTTTTAATTACTTCTATCTATTTATATAAGTAATTGTTGACTTATATGTGTATGCCCATGACATCTTGTGCTTTAGAATTTGATTTTAACCTATGTTCATAAGGGATCTTCTATCGATATCAACATCTAGTTTTTTTTTATGTAATCTTTGTTAGAAGATATTATTTAATTTTATTTAAGATGTCCATGAATTAATTTTTTTAATTTATATTATTTTATCTTATTTATGATCCTATATGATAAGTAGAAGTTTTTTTTTATAAAAATGTAGTATTAACCCTTATTAATTTTACTACCTCAGTAACTAATATATATACATAAGATAGTTTGCTATTATATTTTAAAGTCAAATATTTTATAATATAATATGATGTTGTTTTTTTTTCTTTTATTTTTTTTTCTTTTAGCTTTGTTAGAACATAATAATACATAAAAAAGATAAACAAAAGACTTTATTTTGAGTTAGGTTTAGATATTTTAAATTTAGTGTCATGCCTTTTGATTTCAAGAGTTTTTTAAGTGATTTTTAACTTCTAATAAATGATATTTCTTAATTTTATTTAGATGATTTTTTATTTTCATTTCAATAGTATTTTAATCCACTCTTAAATATAAAAGAATACAATTTTTATTTTTTTATTTTTTATATTTTACAAAAAAAATATAGACGTAAGATTATATATCAAGATGGAGAAGTATATATTTCACACAATTCAAGTTGTTTTCGTAGAATATAACATTTCAAATGATGGCTAAATTATGGCTTTTATAATAAATATTAAGAAAATTTATTTTATCATAGATTAGAAGATTCTAAAAACAATGATAGATGTGCAATATTTTTTGTAATTAGTCAATTATTAATAGATTTTTATAAAAATAAATTTTCTAATCATAGTTCTACAAACTGGTTTAATATGTAAAAACAAACTTAAGTGGAACAAAGAAGCTTAAGTAGCCTTTAAAGCTTTAAAAATAACTTTCAGTGTAACTCCAATTTTATATTGCATTGACTTTTTTAAGGCATTTTTTTATAAAAACTTACACATATGACTTTGTCTTAGATGTAGTGTTGTGAGAAAGAAGACTTAATGGCATAATTCACCTAGTAGCTTTTTATTCATTTTTTCAAATAACTAAGATTAATTATAAGATCAACAAAAAAGAATTTCTTATAATTGAGGATTCATTCTAAAAATTGCACTATTATTTTAGAAGTATTTTTATTTTAATGATTATTTATATAAATCACAAGAATCTCAAGTTTTTTATATCAATATTCAATTTGAATTTTTCCTAAGCTTATTAGAATATGCTTTTATTAAGTTTTGACTTCAATATTATATATGGAGCAAAAAATCAAAAAGATTTGTTAAATTTTATCTTTAGAATTTCTTATCTTATAGCAAAAGAGAAAGATGAAACTTTTAATCAACAAAAAATAATTATTTTGAAGCTAAAGAAATTTTAACTTAAAGCAATAAAATTAATATTGACTATTGATTTAATTTTTTTAATCACATTAAATTAAATATATATTTTATATCTTTTTATAGATGATATTAAAAATAATTCTTTTAAATTTATCATATTTTTAAATATGAAATTAAGGACAATTTTTTATTTATTTATAAATATGCTTGTATTATTTAAAAGATAAAACATAATTATATGTTCTTCAAATTTATTATAATTTTCTAGCTATAAGATATTTTTGATATGATAAAACTTTGGAATCAATCTCAAACAATTTTTGGTAGCTTCAAATATAGAAGGGAATTAAAGACTTAGTACAATCATGTTATGTTTGTTGAAGATTAAAAATTTCTTATCATTGAACTTATAGATTTTTCAGCTATTATATATATTAAAACAAATATTATCATTTTTTTTTATGAATTTTATCAAGGATCTTGCAATCTCAAATTCTTATGACTTTAGATTTGTGATAGTAGATTTTTTCACTAAAATTGTGCATTTTGTACTATGTACAAAAACTATCACAAGTGAAGAAATAATTATATTTTTTCTTGATAATATTTATTGCTATCATAAAGTGTCAAATGATAATATATGAGATAAAAGGACTCAATTTATACTTAGATTGTGAAGAATTCTTTTTAAGATATTAAATACAAACATAAATACTATCAACTACCATGAAAATGATTGGACAATTTTTTTGCCATTGATAAATTTTGTACATAATACATTTTTTTACTCAATAATCACCTTTTTAAGCTAATTATGGTTATCAATCACAATTTGATACTTTTGACTTTTCAAAAGTTTATAATCTTATAAAAATAGATTTAGAATTTTAAATATATTTTTGTAAAGGAAGATATGAAAGCCTCAATAATGATTAAATGACAGAGTAGTTTTCTTGTCCTAATATAGGATACTATTGATAGTTGGCAAGATCTATCATCTACCTTCAAAGGGAATAAAGATTAAAGAATGTAACAAATATAATGTTTTGTATGTTGGACTTCTTCAACATGTGATCACTGCTCTGTATAAAACTTATTTCTAAAAGAGATATAATTTCAAGAATATATAAAAATATTTTTACATAAAAGTTAGCCATGCAGTATACATGTTGATCACTTGTCATAAAAGTTAGCCATGTAGTACACATGTTAGAAACTTGTTTTGCAAGTTGGGGATATATTCAACAAGTTAGATATACATTTGATGACTTATAGAACATTGTCATATAATTACTTAGATAGTATATATAGAAGAAAGAATGAGGCCTTCTTTATTCTTATCAATACCTTTCTTGTGTTCTTGTCTTAGTTCAAAAATCTCTAATCTCTTTGTATTTATCAATAACCATTTTTACTTCTATCTTATAACTATCTTTGATTTGCTCATTTTCTCTTTTTGAATGTCACAAGAGTGCATTGCTTCTTTAGAGTTTTGTAATGATTTTTGTCCTTGATACAATACTATTATGTATCTATATTAAGATTATACTAAATAAATATTAATAATTTTTTAAAATATAAAATAATTAATAATAAATAATTTATGAAATAATAATTAAATATCCTATATATTTTATGTATATATGATACATAAGTTTGAACAATTGGATAGTAGGCTTCTTCTAGGATTTTTTTAAATAAATAATCATTAAGTGACAATTAAATTTTATAAAGTAAAGATTGTTGTCTTTTGGAGAGAGAGAAAAAAAAAAAAAAAAGGAATCACTGAAAATTTTAATACAAGGGTAAATGTTGTAATTATTCTATGAGAAAGTAATAGAAAGTGGTATAAAACATTTCTTTTACTTCTTTTGGATTAAAATTTCACAATCAAATAATTATCTTATACTTATTTAAACTCAACTAAAAGCCGGAAGTATAAGATGGTTCTCGAAGAAAGATTATTAGTTTTGTTCGGGGTTTTACTGTGTGCAGTATTACGCAACAAACATGTAACCAGGGAAGTAAGAACAACTAAATGGAAGAAAACATGTGATTACTGTGCGTGTCGTCCAAATGTGGACTTCAGTTTCATCCAAAATGGATGAATGACGAGTTCCCATCTCTCTGTTCAGGTTGGGTCTGTGTTCTGATTGATACTAGAGTCTGTTCCTCAGTCAAGCTGTGGAGGCTCCACGCATAACAAGCCACACACACAACGAGCGAGCGAGAGAGCGAGAGAGAGAAAGATCGAGATCGAGGGACGGACGTTTTGATCCCCGAGCAAGCTCTGCTACATCAGCGGTGGGGCAGAGCTTGGACAAGTTAAATTGATGCTCTTGGACGTGCATTTTCTCGTCGAAGCTCATTTCGGGTGATAGAAATCCGCATTCTGGACTGAGGCGTGAGGGGAAGGGGAAGGCATTGTGGACGAGCCCAAGGAGCTTAAGAGGTGAACAAACCCTGACGGGGTTTATGAATCGTTGAAGAGAGGCTCGTTGCTCAATTGGGGCCATCGTTGATGACCCATCCTTCATCGTTGTACTTTCTCAACGCCTTTCTCATTCTTCCTCCCTGTTTCCGCCATTTTTATTTGCGTTCCTCTTCGCCCACTGTATTCAGCAATTTCTTCACCTGCGAGACTGGTATGTGTATTACGTTCACTTAAAAAGACATAGGTCGCGTGTCCTAAGTAATAGTTCTCCAGGCAATTTCACCAGAGCAATTACTCATTCCTCCCGAGATTTTTGTTTCTTCCGAATTATGCACCTTAGTTGATGACTCAGGGCTTGAAGTTTTGGGGCACTGTAGCCTATTGAAGGTGTTCGGATTAATTTAGAGAGTTACAGCTATGGCTTGTGTATGTTGTGTTAGGGTTTCGGGGTTAGGGTTGCAGATAGTTCGGTTTGTGTTTCTCGAATAGACGAATTGAATTGCTGACGTGGTTTCTTTCCTGAGCTTGCTTTTGCAGTTGTCTTTCTTAGCATCTGTATTAAAAGGATCTCCCTGCAACGACGACGAAGATGGCGACAGTAGATGGACCCGCGAGGCTCCCGCCTGCTAGGGGCGAAAGTTTGGCTTCGGATCGATTTGCAGCAGCTTTAGCAAATGTGAATGACATGGGACAATCACTAGAATCCTTGCAGTCAATGCTCAGAAAGGCGGTTTACCTAGATGAGGACGTCTTTGCGAATGCATCTGCAGTCTCTAATCAGTCTCGGACGTTGAAGGTAATATATCCAGCTGAGGACGAGCATCTAAAGCATGTTCTGAAATTATTGAAAAATATTTCAAAATGGTGATCCTTCTTGTGCTTCTCAGAGTTCTTTGGAGTTGACTAGTTTGATTTTGGAATATCCAGGCACAGGAGCGGAGAATAAAAGCGCTTGAAAGGGAGTTAGACGCGGCCATCGCAGCTGCTGGTCATGCGCGGGCCGAGAAGAAACAAGCTGAAGCTGGCCAACGCGCAGCTGAAGCGCGTGTACAAGAGGTTTTACGGGAACTAGAAAATACAGCTGGTAAATTCAACTCCCTTAATAGGAGAGGTTCCTGTCGTTGCAGAGTTGGATCGTACACTCCCTCAACTTTGATGAAGCTATTGAGAAAACGGGCTCATGGTTGTTGCTGACTCTGTTCTGCATTGCCAGACCTTTCCTTATAATTGAAGATCTTTTTATCGACAACCGCTTCAATTTGTTCATAATAATTTGTTGGCAGGGAGCGGACTCGTATGAATCTGAAAGGACACAACTGTCTCTCTTTTTTTAAGTTCCAAGTTTGCGCGTGGACATTGCCCTATCTGAGTGCAATCGTGATGACATATGCATGTGGGTACATGTGATTGCAGTAGTTTTCAAGCTGCACGCAGAGGAGCTAAGGGCAAAACAGGAAGAGGTGGGAAAGAAGAACGAAGAGATTCAGGTTTTGAAAGCCATCATTGATACATTGCGGCAAGATAAAGCTGGGAAAAAAGCTTCATGATATGGAGCAGCTCTGTATGGGTAAGAGCATAGGACACTGGGCTCTTTTCAGAACTAGTTAGGAATTTGAATCTACCTGCTTTTCTGTAAGCATTGAGTCAACATAGGCATTGGACAACACAGGCGTATGTAATTGTATAAAAAGCTACTTCAACGAATGCCATTTCCCTTCATAAATCAAAGTAACTCTTGTAGAATTGTCAAGAGGATAAGTTTGCTTATTGCTGACTTATATACAAGTTCGTGTTCCTGCTCTGAAGCCCAAGCTTTCAATCTTCTACGATAGAGAATAATTTCAAATTTTCGTTTCAAAAGGGTGTGTATCTTAGGAATAGATCGATCATTTTTCTCAAGTACTACATTTCTATATCGCAAATAGATTGTGGTAAGGCCTGGCGAGTGACTTGTGCAGTAGGCCACCATGTCACGATATGGGAATGGTTGGTCTTGAATTATAATGCATGTTACATTTTGAATTTTTGACAGTCCAACTTTTAGTTGCGAAGCCAATTCGTCCTGTAGGGATAATGCATTAAATTGCAGAGATGTCTGCGGGAAGTGTAGAGAATGCAGACTAATTGGTTTAGTGCTTATCCTACAAAACAAGAAGCGAGGTGTATTGCTTAAAATATGTAATATAGACTTTTTTTATTTATTTTTATTTTTTAATTAATTAGAACACCTTAGTGTCAGTTTTTTTTCGTTTTTACTCCGTCTAGTTTAATTTGTAGTTAAGTATCTAAGCTATTTCTTCTCAAGACGTTGAAGGTACGGATAAGTTATTGCTAGAATTTATTTTTGAAGATGTATTTGAGGTTTAACCAGGGCATTTAAGTTTACTAGCAAGTTTCTAGTACTTTGCCTACACAGAACAAGTGCCTTTTACTATTTTTCTAATAATTTTTTCTTATTGAAATTAGTTATCTTTAGTAGTCTAAAGTCAGTGCAAACCAATAATATTTAATTTTCAAAACAAAAGATTTCAACTTAGAAGTAATTCCAAGTTTACAAATTTCTTTAATAACAGCTAAAATTGTTTTACCAATTTTTGCAACTTCGTGACATATGAACAATTATGAAATAGACTTGAAAGATTGAATGTTAGATGAAATTATCATTTTATGGTTTAAAACTAGATTTGTGTCCTAAAATAATGGCATATTAAATTTTAGTTTTACCATAATTAGTTTTTTTTAAAACCCTTTCATTTTATTAGACCCATATACACGAATTTGTCTTGAATTTTTTTTTTTCCTATCCTTGTTTTCAAGCTTAATAATAGATTAGAATATTAGTTGATAAATTATAAATTATTAATGGTCTCTCCTACAATAATTTCAAAAATCATATCTACTTATGCTACTCATTTGAAAATTTTAAATAAACTCCAATATAACCAAGTAACTTTTGAATAACAAATCTGTTTTTCTAATAGGATTTATTATTTAGATTCTTTTAAATAAGACGTATTATTATAGTTGGACATTTTAAAGTAAAAATCTACTTAAACTCAACAAAAATATTTCAAAACAAATAATTTAAAGATATATTTATTTAAGTTATATAAGTTTGTTCTTCAATAATGTATAATGTATAATCTTCTATAATGTATTAAATTAAAAAAACTGTATTATTATTCTGATTGATGAAGTGATCTAATTTTTTTCTTTAAAGTGTTGTAATTGCATATATTTTTTTCTAGTTATCTCTTATTATCTACTAAATAAATATTGCTATTGTAGTAACCAAAACAATTTGTTAGAAATTTCAATGTTGGTGGAAGTTTTGAGAATAATTTATTCTAATCAAAATTTAATATGAAAATTATTACAAAAAAATGATTATTTTTATTTATATGCCAAAACCATACTAAAATCATGTATTTAAAAAGTATTTACCGTATATTTAAATAGTATAACCAAGATTTTTAAAAATATTGTTTTTAGTTGCATAGTTCTGAAATTTCTACTTAGAATGCATTAAATAATATTTCTAATATATTTTGTCAAATTAATTTTTAAATTTTTATATAATTGGTACTGTATTAGAAAAATGTGCAAATGATTTTATGTATTGTGATCTTAGATTTTATGCAAAGATAAAAGTGAAAATAATAGTAATATTGTTTTATTAATAATCTTGTTGTTAGAAAAAAATTATTTTTTAATAGTAGACCGTAGTATCTTTTAAATTGCATATTGATACTATAATAAAGCTTTGAATTGTATCTAAGCTTGCTTAGTAAAAATGAGAATTAAAACATAGATTAGTTTGAAGTGACATTTTTATTATTTAGTAAAAATAAATGTAAGATTAAAACCATCTTCACTCTTATCAATGTGTTAGACACATATCTTGCAAGTTAGACACATGTCAGAGGTCCTATAAAACATTGCCATCTAGCTCTTATTTAGATAGTACATATGGAGGCTAGAAAGAAGTCTTCACTCTTGTCAATTCTTTTCTTGTATCTAGTCTAGTTTCAAGAGTTTTTAGTTTCTTGGTTTTTGATAATAGCAATTCTAATTTCTTCTTATATATATATATATATATATATATATATATATATATATATATATTTTTATCATCTTTTCATTAAAAAAAAAAAAATCTCACTTATTTATTTATATTCTTCAAGTTTTTGTCCTTGACAATATCTTTGACAATTTAACAAGACTAATATATACAAATGTTTATAAGATGATTATATTCAATTTATTGAAGTCTTTCTTGTTCCAACTCTATTGAATTGATTTGAGTTAGTTAGAAAAGTTAATATCTACCTATGGCATGCATTAAGAAGCAAATGGGTCTTAGGATAATGATTCTTAGATATCAAATATGAATAATATAATATAATATGATGTAGTTTTATATTTTTTTGTAGAAGGAGAATTTATTTTCTATTTAACATATTTTTTTAAGAGCATCTTGTGTCTCATCTTTAGAATTTTAAATAAGAGCTTTAAAATTAGTAAAATTATTAAAAATTATTTTAACAATTTGGATTCAAAAATTTGCTTTAATACAATATGTAGATTTTTCAAGATCAAAAAAACTCAAGTTTCTACATTCTAGATATTTGTCTTTATGCTACTATATTTTGAAATAAGATGTTTTCTTTGAGCATTGTTAACAACAAATCTATAATAATATCTTTTTAACGTGTATCAAAATTAATAGATAAAGGCTTTGTAATTCCAATCTATGTCATAAATAAGATTTTGGAATTTGGCAATATAGATTGTAGTTAATTTTGATCTTTGTTGTAAAGAAAGAAGTTTTGTCTCTAATATCTTTTTTCAATCACTTTTTTTATATATGATCATTAATACTTATAAGAGTAAATTTTGATTGTATAAGAGTTGTGAATTCTTTTCAAACAAAAGTAAGAACTAAGAAAGAACACTTTTACATAGAAGTGTGCTTATAAATCCAACTTGAATAAATACAACAAAATGTTGAGAAGGATGCAACTTTAAATAAGACGTGATTTTTTTTTTTTTATTTATTTTTTTAATATTAATCTTTAAATTTTTAGTCTTTTTCTATCAAATTTCTTTGGTCTTTGCTTCTTTTATACTCACAATAGTAAGATTTTTTGGATTCAATGATGAGGTTGATCTACTTGCTTCTTTTAATTGCACAACTTATTAGGTTAAATATTAGACCTCATTGTTGACTTCTTCCATAGGTACAAGAAAGGTACTTTTGTGGTTGATATTTGTAATATATGAATTTTTTTTTCTAAGATAGTTAACAAGTTTATAAATATTTATAATAGTTACAAATTTATTCTCATTATTACAAAATATAGCATCTATATTTTTTTCTTCCATCTCTATAATAAAAAACTTTAACAAATTAATAAATTAAATAAAAAGAAGATAATTGCAACCTCTAATATTAAATAATTTTTTTTACAATGAAAGATAGTCTACTTTCTTTAAAAAATGAATCAATGTTACAAAAAAAATTAGTCTAAAAGTTAAGATATGTGTCTTGCAAAGTCAACATGTTTGAGAGGTCCTATAGGACATTGCCATGTAGCTCTTAATTAAGAGTATATATGGAAGCAAGAGTGAAGCCTTCTTCATTCTTGTCAATGCTTTTTTAATCTTTAGTCTTGTTTCAAGACTTTCTAGTTTTCTTGTTTTTAGCAATAGCCATTCTAGTTTAATATTATATCACCTTTGAGTGATTTCTAGTCTTTTCAATGACACAAGACTGTATTGACAAGATTCTTAACTCATTGTTTTCATCTTATCTTAAAAGTGGATGGATTAATTCTCTTCTATTGTTGTATTTTGAAGGTTGCCAATTATCTACCTTTAAACAAACTATTTAATTTTCTAATACTGATTTTATTTCTTAAAGAGAGTAAATTACTCTTCTTTGTAGAAATTTTCATTTGATATTAGAAGTTGTGGATTATCCTCTTCTAATTTGATTTGTGAATTTATCAAGTTATTTAAAATGGAAGGAAAAATTATAGATGCTATACTTGGCAAAAGTGAAGATAAATTTATAACTATTGCAAATCTTCATAAACTTATCAACATTCTTAGGATGGAAATTTCACGCACTATCAATGTCAATGAAGGAAATACTAATTCTATGCCTATAGAAGAAGTTCAAAGTCAATGTGAAGAAGTTGTACAATTGAGGGAAGAAAGTAGATTGACTTCACAACCAAATCTAGGAAGTTTTGCATTTACAAATATAACAAGGATAAGAATTAATATGCCCAAGAAGTTTGATGGAATAAGATCAAAATTTCAAGGATTTCTGCAATAAATCAAGCTTTACCTAATGTTGCATCCCTTTCAATATCTTAATGGATTTACTCAAGTTAGATTCATAAGCACACTTCTATTTGGAAGTATTCTCTTTTAGTTTGTACCTTTGATAGAAAAAGATTTACAACTTCTTTATAATTTGAATTCATTCTTAGAAGTGTTTACGGCCA
Source organism: Physcomitrium patens (assembly GCF_059467195.1). Lineage (NCBI taxonomy): Eukaryota > Viridiplantae > Streptophyta > Bryopsida > Funariales > Funariaceae > Physcomitrium > Physcomitrium patens. Next base: position 169,840 of record NC_143433.1, on the reverse strand, counting down.
CTATTTATGACCACTAAGAAAGAATAGCAAAAACCAAGCTCTTATCTTTATAACAAAGATCATAATATCATATTACGTAAAGTCCTTCTTAAAAATGCACTAGTCACTTAGTTGTAGAAAGTAGAATAGAAATTGCAACAACAAAATCTCAATTCTAATAAAATATTAAATAAATTCTAATTAAATCTCAACAATACTAAACAAGCTTTAATCAAATTAAAAAGAAATCTTAAAGAAATTACAAAAGAAATAATAAAAAATCTTAAAGAAATTAAAAAGAAATTTAAAATAAATCTTAAAAGAATTCCTAAGAAATCTTAAAGAAATACTAGAATAATCACAAATTTATCTTAAATAAATCTCAATTAAGTCCTATTTTAAACCAAATCAAAATCCTAATGAATTTTAATCAAATCCTAAATTAAACCCTAAATTCTAAAAAAATCCTAAATCAAACCTTAAACTCTAGTCCAATCCTAAATCCTAATCAAACCTTAATCAAATCCTAAATCCTAATCCAACCCTAATCCTAAATCAAATCCTAATCAAAATCTAACCAACTCAATCTAAGCTTAGTATAATTTAGAACTTCAATATCTATCAATTAAACCATTGATCTTGCTTAAAATATTACATACTTCTCAAAAACTATATTAACAACAAGTACATAAGATTTGAATATAATCGCACTTACCAAATAGAAGAAAAATCCTAAAATTTGCTCGGATGTTGGCTTGCCTCTTACTCCAATCTAAATACTAAATTTCCAATACTATTATCTCTTTTTCAAACTATTCAATTATTTTTAAATTTCACATATATATAACAAATCAAGTCTATTATTTTTACATGTAAATTTTACTCTAATCTAATTAGTAGATTGGTGAAGATCTTAAAAATCCTAACTGCCCTTCAAAGTCTAATTTTTGAGATCTCAACCTACTTGAAATTCAATAACCTTCAATTTAACCATTTAATCAATTTCGAATTTACAGCATATACTTCAAATAACTATTCACATAAGTCTTTAAAATTTGAAATATAGATCTATTGCTTAACTTATAAAATTTTCTAAAATATAATACTCTTTTTATTTCACAAATTCTAGAATCATTCAAAACAACTATGACTTTGCAAAGCTTTTTTAAAGTCACTACAAATTCAAATCACTCAAAATCAATGCCTAAAAAAACTCTATTAAATTTACTTTCAAATCTCACTTTCTAATTCACCAAAGAACCCCGAAATTATTATATGCTCCTAGTTTTATGTCTCAAGGTCTGATTTTGATCCAGGTTGATAACTGGTCAGTTTTAGATATTAAATTTTGTCCTCTTGATTTAATTTTTGTTAAAATCAATTCTTAACTTCTTCCTACATATGTTTATATTATTTTTTCTAATATATCTTATTTTGTCTTATTTATGGCCTTACAAAGTAAGTAGAAGCCTATTGTGTAAAAAAATAGTATTTATAACTTTAGTTTTATTTTCTTTTGGACTATTGTCTATTTTCTAAGATAATTTACTACAATATTTGAAGTAAGATCTTCTATAATATAATAATTTCTTCACTCCTTTCATCTATTAATCATGTTACATCATGACAACAGTCAGATACTATTTATGTTGTTGAATTCCAAAACCTCGCTTGCAATGTTAAGCTGGAATGATAAAGTCTTTATCAATCAATTTTGATATGGATTGAAGGATAATGTCAAAGATTTATTATTGACAATATCAAAGATTTCTTATTGATAATGTCAATTTTTCCAATTATGGCTATTATCCTCAACTTGATACTTTTGACTTTTCAAAAGTTAATAATCTTATAACAAAAGATTTGGCAAATCATTTGTGACAGCTACATGCAACAATAGAGGTACAATTAAAGGAAGCTCAAAAACACCAAAAGAACAATACAGATGCTTATTGCAAAGAACAATCATAATTCAACATAGATGAAAAGGTATGTTTATTTTGTCATAATATTTAGACTATTCATCCTTGTGATAAGTTGGACAATTATAGACCTAGACCTATTTTTATTTATGAACAAGTCAATCCTGTTGATTATGGATTATATCTATCAAAGTCTATTAAGATTCATCTCATATTCTACATGTCTTTTCTTAAGCCATATAAGATAGTGAATATTTTGAAAAAAAGATAAATTCCACCTCGCATAGAAGTGGATAATAATCAAGAATTCAAAGTGGAAGAAGTTTTAGATTTAAGGTGGCGTCAAAATAGATTAGAATATCTCGTTCATTGGCGTGGATATGATATTAATGAACAAACATACAAGCGAACAAAGAATCTTCTAAATGCAACAAAGAAGGTTGAGGCTTTTTATTGAGAACATCTATCAAAACCAAGATGAAGAATAACAAATCTTTGCTATTAAAGAAACAAGATCTAAAGAAGATAACATTCTATCTTTTATTCTTGTTTTTAACTTTGTGTATTTATGACACTAAATAGATGAAGAATCAATAATCAGCAAATTTAACTCAAAAACTATCACTTGCTAACTTATTGGATGAGATATTGTAATTGTTACAACCTTCAAGATGATGTAATAAAAATAAAGATTGTCATGAATAACATATATTTCTTTAAAATAGATGGTAAGATACAACATTGTCATGATATAACATGGCTAATAGGTAAAAAAGTGTAGAAATTATTATATTATAAAAGATCTTAGTTCAAAATATTATAGCAAATTTTCTTAGAAATATAGATAATAGTCAAAAAGATAATAAAATTAAAAACTACTAATATTGCCTTTTACAAAATAAACTTCTATTTATTTTGTAAGGCCATAAATAAGGCAAAAAAAAATAAATTAAAAAAATAAATTATATAGGCATAAGTAAGAAGAAATTAAGAGTAGATTTTAGCAAAATTTACCTCAAGAAGCCAAGAATTGATATCTAAAGATGACCCGTTGTTGACCTGGATCAAAATCAAACCTTAAGGTATAAAATCACATACCTACAATGACTATGGGATTCTTTTGAAGATTGGAAAAAGAGATTTCATAACAAACTTGATAATATTTCTATGACTGTTAGTTTTGTATGATTTGGATTTGTAATGACTTTGTAAGAGCTTTACAAAGTTAAGATTATTTCAGATGACTTGGTTTTTTGGGAAAATAAAATTGGGTTGACATATTTGACAATTTCAAAAGTTTTTTAGTGGATTTATAAGTGAAATTTTGTAGATTAATGGTTATAGTTGTGCTTAATATGTATTGTGAATTTTAGCTTGATTTAATAGTTGAATTGAGGATTATTGAGGTTTAAGTGGGTCAAATTCTCAAAAAGTAAAATTTTAGGTCTAGTGAGGGTTTCTAAGATTTCTTGCAATCTACCAATTGGATTAGAGTAAAAACTATGTGCATAAATAGTAGACTTATTTTTCTATATATATGGTAATTTTGAAATCAATTGAATGGTGAAAAAGAGAGACATTAGAACTAGAAGATCAACATTTAGGTTGGAGAAGGATACTGGCTAATATCCAAGTAGATTTTAGGATTTTTCTTCCATTTGGTAAGTGTGATTGTCTTCAAATTCATTGTACTTATTTGTAACTAAGAAATTGAGAGGTGTGTAAAATTTTAAACAAGATCAATAAGTTAATCAAAAGATATTGAGGTTCTAAACTACCTTAGGATTTAATTTAGGATTTAGAATATAATTAGGGTTTGATTTAGGATTTAGGATTTGTTTAGGGTTTGATTTAGGATTTAAGATTTGATTTAAGATTTGATTTAAGATTTAGAATTAAGATTTGATTAAGATTTGATTTAAGATTTAGAATTTGGTTAGAATTTGGTTTAGGATTTAAGGTTTGTCTAGGATTTGATTTAAAATTTAAGGTTTGGCTAGGATTTGGAATAGGATTTAGAATTTTTCTAGAATTTGGTTTAGGATTTAGGATTTGGTTAGAGTTTGGTTAGGATTTGGAATTTTTTTAGGATTTGGTTAGGATTTAATTTAAGATTTAAAATTTGTCTAAGATTTGATTTAAGGTTTAGAATTTGATTAGATTTGGATTTAGGATTTAAGACTTGTCTAGAATTTGGTTTAGAATTTAGGGTTTGTCTAGAATTTGGTTTAGGTTTTAGAATTTGTTTAGAATTTGACTAAAGTCTATTAAGATTTTAACTAAGATTAAAGTAGAACTTGATTGAAATTTATTTAAGACATGTTGTAATTATTTTAATATTTTTTAGGTCTTTTTAAGGATTCTTTCAAGGTTTATTGTAGATTATCTTTCAATTCTTTTAAGATTTTTTATTGTTTCATTTTTAATTTATTTAAGGTTTCTTTTGAATTTGATTAAATCTTGTTTAGCATTATTAAGATTAAATTAGAGTTTATTTAGTATTCTATTAAAATTATGATTTTTTTATTATAATTTCCATTCTATCTTCCACAGCTAAGTGTCTAGTGTACTTTCTAATAACACTTCATGTAATACAACTATATTTGATATCACTACCTTGGAAGAGACTTTTAATATTTAGTGATTTTATTAGATGTAGGAACAATTCTTGACAAAGTTCCAAATATTTTATTTGAAAGGAATTATGAAGGCCTAAACAACAATATAACAATAAGGTGGTTTTTTTTGCCTTATATGGAATAGTATCAATGGCTGAAAAGACCTATCAACCATCTTTGAAGAGAACAAAGATCAAAATATGTGACTAATATAATTTTTCACATCTTAGATTTCTTCAACATATGATGACCACTCCTTGTGGAACTTGTCCTTAGAAGGAAAGAATAATGTTATGAAATATATATTTATTTTAAAACTTTCCTATATGATTTAGTAAAAGTAGGTAAAAGTAGATTTATTTCATAATACTTTCTAAAAAAGCTTCATAAACAATGCTCTGACTTTACATGTATTTGTAGTTGATTGATAGATTAAAAACTTGGTCAATAAGTTTACCACATGTTGGAAGCTTGCAAAATAAGTTAATCATGTGGTGCACATATGGAACACTTGCCTTCCAAGTTAAGATACGTGTTGCAAAGTCTTGCAAAGTCAACACGTTGTCGTATTATATGAAGTCTTATTCAAGAGTGCATCGAGCACTTGGCTGTGGAAGGTAGAATAGAAATTATAACAACAAAATTTTAATTCTAATAGAATTTTAAATAAACTCTAATTAAATCTTAACAATGATAAAATAAACTTTAATTCAAATTCAAAAAAAACCATTAAAAAATTATAAAAGAAATAATAAAAAATCTTAAAAAAATTGAAAGAAAATAAAAAAATAAACCTTAAAAGAATCCTTAAGAAGTCCTAAAAAATATTAGAATAATTACAAATATATCTTAAATAATCTCAATCAAGTTCTAATTTAATCCTATTTGAAATCCTAATAGACCTCAATCAAATTCTAGACAAACTCTAAATCCTAAACTAAATCCTAGATCAAACATTAGATCCTAAATCAAACTCTAAATAAAACCATAGACAAATTCTAAATCTTAAATTAAATTCTAAATCAAATCCTAAATAAATCATAATTCCTAAATTTTAAATCTAATCCTAGATCAAATCTTAGATCTTTACTCAAACCCTAAATCCTTACTCAAATCCTAAATCAAACCAAAGACAAAATCTAAATCCTAAAAAAAATCCTAAATCAAACCATAGACAAATCATAAATCCTAAAACAAATCCTAAATCAAATCCTAAACAAATCCTAAATCAAATCTTAAACAAATTCTAAAACCTAAATTAAACCTTAGACAAATTCTAAATCCTAAATCAAATCCTATACCAAATCCAAATCCTAAATCCTAAACCAAATCCTAGACTAATCCTAAATCTTAAATCAAACCTTAGACCAAACCCTAATCGTAAACCAAATCCTAACCAACTCAATCTAACCCTAATACTATTTAGAACTTCAATATCTATCAATTAAATTATTAGTTTTGCCTAAAAATTTGCACACTTCTCAAAAACTAAGTTTGCAACAAGCATACAAAATTTGAAGATAATTGCACCTACCAAATGGAAGAAAAATCCTAAAATATGCTCGGGTGTTGGATAGCCTCTTATTCCAATCTAAATATTTAACTTCAAGTGCCAATATCTCCTTATTGAACCATTCAATTATTTTCAAATTTTACATGTGTGTAGTAAATCAAGTCTATTATCTTCAAACACAAATTTATATCTAATCCAAGTAGTAGATTGCTAAAGAACTTAGAAACCTTAACTACCTTTCAAAGTCCAATTTTCAAGACCTCAACCTACTTGAAATTCAATAGCCTTCAATTCAGTTTTTTGATCAAGCTCAGACTTATAGCATACATTTTAGAAAACTAATTTCATAATCCATCAAAATTTGAACAATATATCTACTACCAAACTCACAAAATTCTCCAAAACGTATCACCTTTTATATTTTACAAATTCCAAAATCACCTAAAACAATTGTGACTTTGTAAAGCTCTTGCAAAGTTTTTATATATTCAATTCCTTCAAAATCAATGCTTAAAAAAATCCTATTAAGTTTTCTATCAAATCTTACTCTCTAATTTGCCAAAGATCCCTCAAATTTTTGTAGGTGCTCAATTTTGTGCCTTGGGATCTGATTTCAATCCAAATTGATAATCAATTCTCTTTGGATACAAAATTTTGATCTTTTGAATTAATTTTTGTTTCAATCAACTCCTAACTTTTTCCTAAATATGCTCATATTCTTTATTTTTCTAATTTGCCTTATTTTGCCTTATTTATGGCCTTACAAAGTAAGTAGAAGGCTACTTTGTAAAATGTAGCATTTAAACCTTTAATTCTACTTTCTTTTGGATTGTTGTATATTTTCTAAGATAATTTGCTATAATATTTGAAGTAAGGCCTTTTATAATATAATATATTCTTCACTCCATTCACCTATTAATTGTGTTACATTACGACAATGTTTTGAAGGTCATATAGGACATTGCTACATAGCTCTTATTTAAGAGTATATAATGAGGCAAGAATGAAGCCTTCTTCACTCTTACCAATGCCTTTATAGTATTTAGTCTTGTTTCAAGACTTTCTGGTCTTCTTGTATTTGGCAATAGCCATTTGAATTTATTATTATATTATCTTTGAATGATTTTTTGGTCTTTTCAAGTGACACAAGACTATATTGATATTTCAATTCTTTGAGGGTCATGTCCTTGACTCTCACTTTTAAAATAAAATAAAAATAAATAATTATTATTTTTTAAAAGAATTTAAAGTTACAAATTATAAACAATCAAAGAATCAATATATTCTTGTATCATTAAAAAAGAATAGATACTTCTTTAAATATTATATAATATTACATATATACTAGATATTGCTAAAGATAAAAAGATTAAAGATTTTTAAAGCAAAATTAGAAACATAAAAATATCAATAGAAGTAAAAAAAACCTCATTCTTGCTTCTATTTATATACTATCTCATTAAAAGCTACGTAACAATATTTTATAAGACATCTAATATGTATCCAACTTGTAAGGTAAGTTTTAATATATGCAAATTCAAAGAAAGAAATCTTCAATATACTCTTGTGTCACTGAAAAGAACTAAAAAGTCACTTCAAAGATATAATATTGAACTAGAATGACTACTGCCAAAAATAAGAAGACTAGAAAGTCTTGAAATAAGATTAAGGACTAGAAAGGCATTGACAAGAGTAAAGAAGGCTTCACTCTTCCTTCCATATATACTCTTAATTAGGAACTACGTTGTCGGGGTAGACAGAGTTTGCCCCAAGAAAGTACTGAGCTCCTAGCTACCACTAATTGTTCAATCAAGTCTTGAGATGAAGAAGACCAAGTTTCTATATATATATATATATATATATATAACACTTTTAGGTGCTATTACACCAAATATATGTCTTAAGTTCCCAAAAACACTCAAAATATGATAAAACCTCTAAATCCTTTAATATCCTTATAGAATATTATTTTAGAACTTCAAAAACTCATATCCTCCAATCTGACTATTAAAACACACTTAAAATTTATATAATATATTTATATACTTCTAAAAACTACCACAACAAATTTCAACTATAAATTCATTGTGGATCTTGAGATATCACCAAAATCCTAACAGTAGCTTCAAACCCTAGTTTTTATACACTCGCATGCAATTTTCTTCATATCTCACAAATTAAACACCCAAATGCCACAAAATTTGTATTTATAGTTTTTTAATACAATTATCTATCTTTTTCGAAAGATTTTAGCTAAAAATTCATCCAAAAACTTAAGATATAGCTCAAACCATTACTATGAATAAAATCACTTACTTACTGCCTTTGATTTGGATGCACTGACTCCAATCCTCTATAACTTCTTCATTTAAATTCCAAATTCATCAAACAATATATGAAAAGTGTAGTCAAGAAAGTGCCCTCTTCAATTCTAGTCAGTGAACTTTTGTTGCTCTCTATAAACATATGTTATGCTCCAAAGAGTGATAGTAGATATGAAATTGACACCTTAACTTTGAGTGCCAATAACTCCTTCATAAAAACTCCAAATCACACAAAATTTGCATCCAATCCATATCCAAAAATCTAAACGTGATGATCCTAGCTTCCAAAGCTCGAATTACTTCAAAAGAAAATCCTAATCCCTAATAAGACTTCGGACAGCCTCCTTGAAGCCCATTGGGCATGGCCTTTGACCAATAGGAATGAAGATTCCAATTCCTTGCTTTTATCCGACCATGCCTTGCTTTCATCCCTCCTAATAAGCCTCCTTTTAGTTAAGATTTTCATCTTTAGGTTCTAATCTCCTCTCAAGGCTTCATACTAAACATTTTGGTCTTATAATTTTTTTAAATGCTATAATTAAAAAAGATAAAACTCAAAATAATGTTTCTTAAATCTACTCTCTTTAAATTAATCTATTAACCATTCTAACATATACCAAGACTTATGAACATATTATATTTTCTAATTAATTTTTACATACTATAAGCAATTATAATATGACAACGTGGTAATGTCTTATAGAACCTCTAAAACGTGTTTATTTTACAAGACACGCATCTTAACTTGCAACTTAAGTATTCTATATGTATGTCATATAGTTAGCTTGTTCTACAAATTATCAACACGTAGTTAACTTATTGACCAAGTTTCTAACCTACCAATGAACTATAAATACATGTAAAATCAAAGCAACATGTATGAAGTTTTTAGAAAGTTTTTTTAGAAGACATTATAAAATTAACCTACTTTTATCTACTTTTACCTACTTCTATCTAATCATATAGATATTTACTAAAATACATATGTATATCCATGACAAGTAGTTAAAAATGTGTTAAAAGGCCTTATAATTTTGTATAAGCTTCAATAAGGAACATTTTTTTTTTTTTTTTAGTCATCTTTGCTAGAGAATGACATAAGATTAGCCATGAAGTATTAAAGTTCTATTCAGAGAATAATTTATTAATTTATATGAAGTTTAATAGAGGTGGACATATAATTTTAAGGCTAAATCAAAGAATTTTTTTATTACAATAAATACAAAAAGAATTGGAATGTTTTGAAATATGTAGGATATATTTTATATTAAGCAATTAATATTGACAAACTAACATTTATCAACAAGTTTTCGTATATTTGTTTTTGGTGTTAAATATACAATCAAGTTAGATCAAGTTTTAACACTTTATTGCTTCAATTGAAGTCTTTATCTATCATAAATTTCAACCACGATTGGTCTTCGGACTTTGCTTGACTACTTGTTGTTACGTCACATGGAATTAAATATATATTGGTCTTAGTAGAGTATTTTAGCAAGTGTATTGATCTTATGGCTTTTCTATAAATTTTTTCAAAGTTGGCAACTATAGCTTATTCTAATTGTATATTGGCATGCTTTAGAGTACTTACTAAAGTCTTAATAAACCAAGGGAAGAAATTCTTTAGAGCTTGTGAAATAAAATAAACCTCCTCTAATTGGAAGTCTATCCTAGTTCATAACAATTTTGATTATCTTAAGTTTCTAATAAATTCCTATTAACTTTTGATTAAGTGTCTAAAAGTCCTCTAACCTTCCAAATGTGAGGTAAGATAAATCTCTTTAATATGTGACTTATTTTAGCTTACCACTATTAATTAAGATATGAGTTGGTTATATGAAATTTCTTCCTAATTCTTCACAAAGAACTTAAGTTTCTACTCAATTAAATTCACAATCAACCAACTATAAACAACAATATCACAATTTAAACAATTCACAACAAAACCACTTAAACAACTCACAAAACCAATACAAGGCACTCAAATAACTCACAACAAGACACACTTAAAAGGAATTTTTTTTATATGATTTAATTTAAGTCTATCTGATATATATATATCTTTTTTTTTTTTTTTTTTCTAACATTAATTATCATCTAAATTAAAAATTCATCCAAGATAAGTTTCCATCTATGAATGACTTTTCATCTACAAATGATCATTCATCTACTTTTAACTAACATTCATCTACAAGATTTTGTTCATCTAATTTAAACCTAATTCAATCCTAATTCATCCAAATTAAACCTAATTCATATACTAAGTTCAAATCAACTCTTGTTAATCTTAAATTATATCTAAATTGTTTATTATATTTTATTTCTATTTTCATCTGCTAGCTAAGATGCCTTCAGGAAATGGATCAATGTGTACATCAGGAAAACTCACACCATCCCAATTTGCAGCTCCAGTTCTTCACTTCTCCTTCATAGACAATATTAGTGTCCGATGGTAGTTTTCCGCCTTAAACCGACGTGTTGCTTGTGCTGGTGGAGAGACGCACGTCCACAGAGGGGGTGCTCGTAAGGAACACCAATCCTAGATCCACCTGATACTTCTCTGCTTGGATGCTGGTTCTCCTTCAACTGGAACTTGTCGGAATTGCCACAGCTTCTTATGAAGAAGTCGCCTTTCTTCTTGATCAGTTTTCAAATGGACGACCCCTTTTAGTGGTGAGGAAATAATGACCGATTGTAGGAGCCGCTTGTCCGGTGATGAGCATACAGCCTATCCTAGTTTGATGAAGTGTGCTCCTATGTGCCAATGCAACGCTCTCGGAACTCATTATAGAAATCAGAGTCTAAGCTCAACAATAGCTGCAGTCCAGAGTAATTCATGATCGGACCCTGATTATGAAAAAAAGAACACCTGAGCAGTTTGCAACAACCACGCGAGCTACTAGCCTCTACGACTACATCTACCTAATACAACATTATCCTATTAGTCCAACGCTACTCAAGTGTAGCCCAACACTGAACTTCCGTGGAAAATTGTAATTTCCAGATTTCTTAAGCTCTAGAACAGCCTGTCCACGACTTGCAGTTGAAGGATTGACGACGTCGATAGTGAATCTCTGGACCCACTCGAAAGGCTCGTGTTGCATCAAGAAAAAGTTTTTGTACTTTGGGTTCTTCACGAAACTATCAATCGCATAATCGAGTAATCACCAGTGGTAGAACTAGTCACGAATAATTATCGCCATGAGTTATTTTGCTCACTGAACCCAGTGTATGCGGCGATCCTCCGGGATCTCCGCAGCTCATAGGAAGTAGATGGAACCAGTAAATTCACACCCACCCATGTCACTTACACATTCAAAATTGCACCGAAGGATTCATAATTTCAAAACACAATCGACTAATCTCTTTCCTTGAGTTGCAACCTCTAACACATTGTTATGAATCTCAACATACAAAAGATGACCAATTGCAGCTGACTTGGCAACTCGTTGTGACCAAAAACAGAAGAAGAACAAAAGAATACCCACTACGACAGAATCAAATGAATCTCTGAGCTAGCGGCAGTGCAATGGCATACAACCAAGAACCACTATTGCCCAAGGAAATCCACGACTAGAACGGAGAACATGGCTGCTCCGTAGACGTCCAGCTCCGCAAGCCGCAGCGTACACCACGCCGCACCTCCACAAGGACAAGAAGAAAAAAACACAAGGCCACAGCAAACCTAGCCCCGTTGAAGAGCAGTAACAGGATGAGAGGAGCGCAAAACACCAGCGGAAAGAAAAAAACGAACGACACTGTCTCTCTCCTTTGACCAGCCGACACTACCGTGGTTTTCGGAGCTCCAAAATATCGAAGGAAGAAAAAAGAAAAAGAGAGCAAGGAAGTGCTGCACCGCAACACTTTAACAGAGCAAAAAATAAACAACAAGGAGGAGGCTCCAGAGCACTCGGAGAAAATAAAAACAAAAAAAGGAGGAAAAGGAAATTCCTGAGCGCCCGGAGCTCGTGAAAACCCAAGAAATAAAAAACCAAACAAGAGAAGAAGAGAGTTTTGGTCGGGGGCGGCCTGGACCCATGTCCGTAGGGAGGCTCCCGGAATTCGGGGGCAGCCTCTTGCCCCCCAATCCATCTTTCTTTTATTTTTTTTTCTTTTCCTTTTTCTTTCTCCCCTTCTTTCTTTTCCTCCTTCTTTGACTTCCTTTTCTTTTTCTTTTTTTTGGATTGATTTGAATTAGTGATTCCATTTTAGCTCTCAACTAATTAAACTATAAGAGATCCAATCTTGTATTGAAATCCTATTTTTTTCTATTTATCTCAAAATCCCTACATTAATTCACTAGATTGGCAATTTTAAGCACCCTAAGTAAAATTTTGTACTAACAACTTAAATGAGTCAATTGTGTGACTCCTAGAGCTTTTGAGGCCTTGTGTACAAAAAATTTGAGAGATCATTGTACCATCTCTAGAAATCATTTTCAAATGAATGGCTTAGCTAAACGGGTTGTTTAGACTATTAAGCATGATTTTCAAAAGTATAGATTACATTATAGCAATTATTTTGATTAAGACTTAGTGTTGCAATGGATTATGCTGGATTGTTTTTTTAATAGATAGGCATCTTTGACATCTTATAGTCTTTACAAGTTGTTGTATGGATAAGAGCCAAGTTTACCAAATTGAGTATGTGAAGAGCTAATTCCAATTGTTGACTTAAATAACTTTAATATTTAGATTCAATGTCTATATAAGTGAGTAGATATCTTCAAGAAGGCAATGCCCATAGCTATAGAGAACTTATCTATTACTCGATATTGTGATGTTGTACAATATGCTTGCATTCTTAGTAGAGCTTATCAACCTTGGTTGTAGAGATCTTTTAGGGAAGATTATGTCTATTTGCAATGTGAGATATCCAATACACTTGATGTTAAAGTTGAGTCTATAATCCTTTATGTGAAGGATGTTTTGTTTAATGGTATTTTGTTGCTTGAAGGTAAAGATGGACATAAGTGTTGAGAATATTTAAAAAATTGTACTCCTTATGATCTTTCTATTGATAATTTTGTACATCTTAAATTGACAAATATACCAAATGGCATCTATTGTTTTGTATGTGGTAAGAAAAAAGAAGTTGCTACCATGCTATCATATAATCAATGCCAACATAAGTAGTGTATAGCATGCTTGACACCACTTCTTTCAATTATTTTTTTAAGAACTTAGATTTTTAATTATTTGAAGAAGTATTTAGTAATCCATTATCTATTAAAAAGGATTATTTTTTTTTCAGGTTTGCTATATGTTTTTGAAGTCTAATTGCTATAATATTGACTTAATTGTATACAATTTTTGTAAAAACTTCATTGTGGCATTCATCTTTGATTATATCTATATTGTCATTCAAATTGATTGGTAAGGTTCTTAATTAGATAGGAGATGATTTAAAAGTGTGTTGCTTATGCATTCTTATTTGGTTTTTGATTGCATACCTAATGATGATTTTTGGCATGAATCTATTGTATATGACAATCTTTATTCATACAAAAGTAGTCACGTAATATGGCATTGAGTGCCAATCATATTGATTAGATGTAATGTACTATAATTTAATAAGTTTTCATCTATTTAGTATTTTATATTAGTTAGCCTTATTAATATCAAGTGAGGTTTGAGGATTTAGGTAGGAAAATATCTTTGACCTGACATTCTTATCAAATCAAGTCTTATTGGTATTATTAAGAAAAAAAACTCATGGTTCTAAGATTGTGCTTAGCTATAGTGATTTAGTTGTTAAGTAAAGTTTAAACCTTTTTCTACACAATTGAACTCTTAGATTTTTTCTTTTTAGTGTAAAAAATAACTTCACTAAGTTATATTTAGATTTTTATCTTTTCTTTAAAATGTGTTATTTGTGTATTCTTATTTGGTTTTGATTGCATACTTAATAATAATTTTTGGTACTCAATTTGTTATATGAAAAAATCTCTATTTATACCATTTTAAAAAAGCTCTCTTATTTTTTAAAATTTTACATATATTTCTAGTTCTATTTTAATTATTTACCTTAATATTAATTTCTTTTCTTATTAGCTCTTCTTTAAAAAATTTATCATCATAACTTTTTTCTTATCACCATGTTTGCTGTTAAATTTATTTTTCTAAAAAAACTTTAAATATTTTCTCTTTTTTTCATATTTTTATTTTTATTATATTTTTTAATAATAAATTCCTTTTATTCTTTCTTTTTCTAAAATTTATTTATCTTTTTAGCTCTATTCTTGTTACTTTTATTAATGTTAGTATTGTTTTTCTATTAATTTTTCTTGTTTTTCCTAATTTCTACAACTTTTTTTATCACTATGTTATTTCTAATAGATGTACTAATTCATGTATATTACTTATCTTTAGTTTTTTACATTATATTGCTCCTTATCTTAAAAAAATATATCTTTAAAAAAAATATCAACTTTCAAGACCAAATTTGATATTTGCCTATACCAAATCTTATTAATTTTATGTAAGTTTAATTATTAACTAGTCAATTTAATTTAAATATATAAATAGATATTTTAAAAAAATAATATCATCTTAAGTTAAATTTGATGTAAAATTATTAGGTGGAGTTTTTTTAATGTTATGTTGCATTTAAGTTTAAAATTCTTACTTCAACTCACTTTTACATATCACATCAGCAAGCATTAGTTGCCTTTATCTTTTTGATATGTTGTAAATCACTTTTAAGGCTCAATCTATTGAGGCCCAACATTGCTCATATATAAACTTACAGTAGGTATCAAGCTTATGGACTTAAAATATGTATTCAAAACTATGCACGGAAGTATGTATTAAGACTACAAATTGAAGGCTATAAAAAATCATATACTAATTAGCAATCTATACAGGCTAAAAAAATGCTCAAAATTGACCACATACTTTAGATGAATCTTAATGCTCCAAATTTCTTTGGCATAACAAATTACCTATATTACTAAAGTGCTGTTATAGGACCTCAAATCTCTATTTTTACGTTTTCATTCGGCAACTAGATTAACTTCAATAATAATGGTCTTGGCACGAATATGGGCTTCAGGTATAAACATGTGACTTGTGACACTATAAAATCACCATGGATTAAGTGTTAACTCTCCGAGACATGAAAGTGTTTCAATGAATTGCATATGTGGCGGCAGAAAGAATGATGCACTGCAACGACGTGCTGAACGGACCCAACTAGTATCATCAATTTAAATTCCATTGACAAATCTCAGTTTCCATCAATTATGTTGTGGAAAATAGGCGTGATGGTAGCCACAGGCGATACTGATACTGGGCGTTATTGTGTTATGGAAAGTGTATACTCTCTCGAACAGGTGATAAAAAATGTCAGGTTTGATAAAGAAAAGATCTAGTGCGTTGAAAACTTTCATACATTGGAATTTGTTGACGAAGTGTTGTGTATAATTTGTGCACCCTTGCCAGATTGTCATGATGCGCGGAGCTTTGGTGTTCCATGAGAACCTTATCCCAAGTTACTTAAATGATTTCAACAATGATGCCAACATAAGAAGAATGTGTATTACTCCTAGTCCTGATACGTAATGAATCCGGAAGTGACAGTCATACACTTAAGTTCAATAATCAAGTGTTTTTTTTCTTCTTTTTTGGGATCCAGCCAAAACTCTATTTCGTTTCCTCTAGTGTGCTCGTTTGCTTCTTTTTTTTTGTAGGTGACGGCCAGTATAAATTATTCAACCCAATCATGAGCCTCGTTCCAGAGTGAAAATGATGCATTGAAGCACCAATCAATACAAGGAAAAATTGCGAGACCAAAGGTTGAATTAGGCGGCTACGCCAAAATGGTGTAAATTAATTGGCAGATTCGACTTTTGTTAGATGCGTCGGAAGAGTGGTAACAATTTCCATGGGATACTTGTCAATAAACTCAGACCAGCAGTTGGTTGAAGGACCTTCCTGCGAGGGTCTGAGAGACCTCCAAATGGCGCTGTTGCACTTGAATCCTGATCCTAGGGCGATCTGCCACACCCGGTCGCCGTGTTTAACACGGTTTTTGGCCTCCAAGTACGCCAGGACATACCACACGCTGCTGCTGGAGGTGTTGCCGAAGCGGTGCAGAGTCATGCGAGAAGGTTCCATGTGCCAATCGTTCAGAC
This sequence comes from Physcomitrium patens, assembly GCF_059467195.1. NCBI lineage: Eukaryota > Viridiplantae > Streptophyta > Bryopsida > Funariales > Funariaceae > Physcomitrium > Physcomitrium patens. The sequence goes on along the minus strand of NC_143433.1, from coordinate 153,350 downwards.
CAAGATTCTCGGCAACACTGTCCAGCAACGCCCTGCCTCCGGGATGAAAAGCGAAGTGAGACACCGCCTTCTTCAAGTTAGGCACGTAGGGCTTGATGGGCGGCTTTTGACTTGAATTCAGCTTGATATGAACGAAGTTGATTGCGAACTTGATCTTCTCACTCCAGGGCAGAATTTTGGGTGCCAGAGTGGTGATGTTATCCTTCAGAACATGACCAGCCACCTTCATGAGGTCCTTGGAGAGGGATATCCCGATGTGTCCCTGGTCGTCCTGGGTTGAGTGCACACACTTGAAGCTCGCATCGTCTGCTCCGTAGTGGGTGCGCACCAGATGTTGCAGCTCGTACTTGGCTCTCCATCTGTCCGCTGCAGGGGGACGAACAGGATCAAACCATGAGTATACCATCCACCATGGATACATGAGTATACCATGCACCATGTGTACATTGCGTAGGCCTATCAACAGCAAGTATGTAGGCAATTAAAAAAAAAGTTTCGACGTTAGATTACCTCTGCGATTGGAGAGGAGCACCGCGGCAGCTCCATTCCGGAAAAGAGTATTGCCTACCATCATGAAGCGGCTGTTGCCGGCGTAACCTAGCATGGCACTGAGGACCTCCGTTGACACCACAAGGGCGTAAGCGTTTCGTTTGAGCTTCAACATCTTGTCGGCCAAGTCAATAGCAATCAATCCAGCGCTGCACCCCATTCCACCCAAGTTGAAAACCTGGATGTCCTTCCTCATTTTGTAATGATTGATTACAATGGCTGCCAGGGAGGGAACGGGGCTGTACATGCTGCAGTTCACTATCAAGATGTCCACTTCCTGGGGCTTTACTGTCCCTTTGGCAAATAACTCGTCGGTGACACCGAAGATGGTAGCCTGAGCCTCCATGTGGCATGCATTGAAGGACCGGTCTACTGGCTCACTAAGTGTGGAAGGAGGAGCGTATGTCTCGTCCCCAAGGCCGGACAGATACAAGACTTTTTCCATGAAATCTAAGCTTTTTTCAGTAAAGAACCCAGTCTTTCTCGCCTTTTCCATGTACATCTTTTTGGAAACCTTAGTAGAGTCGTCAGGTTTCAAGCAAGCGAAATCCAATAGAAGAGTCGGACCAGGGACAAAAACGAAGTAGCAGGCGACCAATGTCAATGTCGCAGCCACCAAGCTCAGAAAGATGGTATAAGTATCCATGGTGGATGGTATACTCATGGTTTCGATGAAGTAGCGCATTGCTTGAGCATGTACCTTGTCGTAGAGACTGAAGAATGCCTGCGCAGCTACCACCAAAATCACCGGGAACATGGCCTTTGTCTTGAAATGTATGTACGCTGGCCCCAGCAATGCAGACGAAGGTTTCATGGCGGGTCCCTTGACGTCATTGCTATCATGATCATCTAGATGGACTTGGTCATTTCGGCAGCTCTTATTGATGTGATCAACCATGTTACCTTCCTCCACCTGAACCAGCTAGTCCGGGACGAAGAGACCACCCGAGTACTGTGGAAAAACAATGCAAGCTGACAAACTTAGAGCAGGAACTACAAACGAAACAGCGAAATCCCATGATCCCATAAAACACGGTAGAACATGTTGATACCCAGACCAGGAACATTGATGCATCCATGTCGGATAAACACGAACTGATCACCCCAGTGCGAATGCAGTATCGTACCTACGAGTGAGCCAAAAACCTCCACTTGATCGACTAGATCCGAAGGGGACGACACCGCCAGTGGGGAACTGAGGCCTGGATACCCGAGGCGGAGCTACAGCACGGCACACCCAGGCAGCGGTGGTGAGGATTGCCGAGGGCAGAGGACTTTCATAGTTTCGAAGCAGGCAACAGGCAGCTCAAACCCACGACCCACCCCAGATGGAGGAGAGTAGTAGTAGTAGCGCAGGATATGCGGAGTCCAGGCAGACAAGCTTCATTGCGTTCATGAGGGCATTGGTGGAGCCCATTAATCTCCCTGACTGGTGCTCATTATTAGCGGGGGGTTTTGATCCTGTAATGAAGTACTGGTGATCTCCATCAAAAGAAGCTGGAGTTATGAAGTGTGGGGCGATGCGTTTGTCTGGGTCCCCACGACTGGAATCTAATCTCAGGGGGGCCATGATCTGCACCATGCACAATACACACAATGTCCCTCCCTCCCTCATGAGCCCGTTCATGCAGGCAAGGAGGCCTCTCTAAACGTACTAAGTTACTACTCTCATGTGATCTGGTACTTGGGTGCACGTAGCTTACTATTCTGGCCCCTTGCATGAGATCCAGTTGAGAGTTTTCTGGGCACCCTCTGCAACAGCTTTCATGTATCTTACAGCCCCTGTAACTAACTGCACCCCGTGCAGTGCAGTGCCTGTTCCTATGCCTGTTACCCTTTTCTTTTCTTTTCTTTTCTCTCTCACACTCTCTCTCACTTTCTTTTTTTCTTTTTTTGTTGTTTTATTTTTGTACTCACCAATCCTGACTGAGCCATGCAGATTATGTTTCAGCTCCAACTACCAATTGAGTGTAGGGCAGAGCATTTCCTCGCTGCTCTTCAATGCAGGGTTGCACTTTTACCCTGGCGTGCAGGTATTACCACTAAATAGTCCATGAAGTATGTGACAGACCTGTTGTTCTGCTTGAATGTACATGACAAGTTCCTTATTTTTTTGTATTTTAAAAATCACATTATGAAAAACTAAATAAAATACATGGCTTTGATTTTGCATTTTTTTCAAAATTTTGCATGTGTCTTTAATTACTTTGAAAACTTCTTGGATTATATTGCTTAATGAAGGTATGACAAATTGAATTGGTAGCTAGAAGATTGTAGCAATTTAGATATTCTTTTAAAATAAAATAAAAAAGCATCAGATATTCTGGGTAATAAACAATTTCATTACAGGTGAATGAAGGCAACAAGTGATTGTACGAAAATCCATGAAATAGAAATAAAAACCACTCAAAAAAAGAATTATGACAATGAAGAAAATTACAATGTTTTTCTGGAAAAATTAATAATGCAATATTATTCTGCTTATTTTGTCATATAAGTTTGATCCTTGTTTCTAATGAGGTAATTTGGTTTTGATTGAACATACCTTTAAATATAGACTTTTAAAATAAAATATTTAAAATTTAAGATATAAGTTCTCAATATTATTTTTAAAATTTTATTAAAATAACTAGTAAAACAAAATTTTAAATTTTTTTATACTTTTTTTATAAAGAAATTCTAAAAGCATTGTAATTATTGATATGAGGGGATTTTTATATCCAGAAGTCTTGTTTGAAAGGCTATGGTTTAAAAGCATCAATCAAATTCTTTTTCTTAGTAAAGTAAAACTATTTTTTAGAAGCTTTGGTCATTGAATATAACATATAGGAAGAACAATCCATCAATTAAACCAAATCATGCTTTTATTACAAGTAAAATTATGCAAAAGAAAAACTGTGCAGTCACTTGTTCTTTAGTATCCTAGGTATTTTTGATGGAAAAAAAAAAGTTGGCAAATAATCTTATTAAAAACCAAAGACAATTTTGAATTTTATCAAAAGTAGAAGCAATTTTTTTAGAAAGTGTTCTGTAAAAACGTTCTATAATAAAAATACCACAAAAGCAACCACATACTGCATGAGGTAGGTATTTTCCCATCTACTTTGAATCACATTTTGAACTGCAATAAGTGTTGTAATTTCTTTAATAATATTATAAAAATACAATGAAATCCTAAGAAAAAAATTATGTTTCTATTAAAGTTTGTGGAAAATTGTATAAACCTGCAGTTTTGTTTGGATTAAATTTTAGAAAGCTAAAAGGCAAGGAAGACACTTTGAAGTAAATATTATAAACTCTTTTCTTCTTTTTAAAAAAAATCAAACAAGCCTCTTAATCAAGAGTTATATATATAATCATTGTGATTTTAGTTGATTTTTTTTTAGAAGTAAATAGATAAATAAATAAAATGTTGTAGGCAATTGTTATTTTTTCTATTGTATTCGATATATAATATACATATTATTTGAATATAGTGTTTTTTAATAATTTTTACACCAAAAATTAAGTGAAATAAAGAGTGATTTTCAAAATCATATCTATACATATATATTATTAGTTTTAAAAATAAGAATAAAATTGAGTTACTAAAATATCTGAAATTCTAAAACATATTCAAAACCAATATTTACTGGAGCCTAATCAAAATAAGATAAAAAATTAAAATAGAATTTCCAAAACCTTTAAATCCTTTCAAGAAGAATTATATATGAAGATTTGTTTTGCAAATTTAAAGTTTTTTTGAAAAATACTTTTAAGAGTTGAACCACAACAGTTAAAATAATATTAGTCTCTGATTACACAACTTGCTAGAAAGCAATTACACAAGGAATTCAGCATACATAGTTCCAATATTCTTTGCAAATATTGAAGATGAGTTTTTTGAAATGCATGCATTGATTCTTAAATTTTGATGATATAATAATAAATGTATAATATCTTTTTAATAATAAATCGTAATATCCTTATTTATATCAAAGAGATAAAAATAATACCTTGACATTTCTTGAAGAGGATGTTATCTGTCAAGTAAGAAAGTAAAAAAAAATAAAGTAGTCATTCTATAGAAATTTGTCTGAAGTTTCAAATAAACAAGAATTTTTATCACTACACAGGAAAAATGATAGAAACCATTGCCAAAACTTTGTAACTTAAATATAATTTACTGCAAATTTCTCCAAGTATTTTGATAAAGTTAGATCACTGCAAAAAACTAGCACACATTATGTCAACTGAAAATTTTAGTACAACCAGTGAAAATTCAAGTATGTTTTTCAGTGAAATTTAAACAATAGATATTGTGATTATTTTATTTTATTTTATTTTTAATTAATTGGTGACCACGTCACTTAGCTTATATTAATCTAATGTGCATGTATGTATGTGGAGCTTACGTGAACAATTTGGGGTTTTATATCTAGAAGCATATTTTGAAAGACTATGATCTAGAAGTACAATGAAGTTCCCCTATTTGGAGGAAAAAAGAAATGGTTCTTTGAAAGTCTTGGTTTTTGAAGATTGTATGAAGTGAAAATAGGTTTCTCATTTGGAGAAGAAAATTTGTGGTTTCAAAACCACTTCCTTAGAATAATTTGGCTCATGTGATTGCCTCCTCTAACTTTATTTGTTTTACACTTCCTTTTTATTTGTAAATAGAACAAAGTAGAGGAGGCAATAACATGAGCCAAATTACGTGTGATTTTAAATATGTCACATCATACTTTAATTGTGACAATAATATAAAAAAAACTATACATTTTTTTTTCAAATCTTAAATAGACATTTTTTTCAACATTAAATTTTCTGTATAAAATCGCTCTTGAGGATAATCCAACACAAATTTAGGAGGAAAATATTATTTGTGATGTGTAGAAAACAAATACATTCCATCTCACCTATTTTTCTCATGAATCTATTGAATAATTTTCCCAAGTGTAAATTACACACACACACATCATGTGATTAATTTTACACATTGATCCCAACATAGTTGCATTACGCCCTTGCATGTGTTCATTTGTCTAATTGGAAGTACTTTTGTTTTGTTTGCACATCCAGCCTTCTGCCAGTGATGCCTTTTCTGTGTTCACCACCTGAAGCCAGAGGTTGTGCATGTCCATTTTGAAGTTGTTCATTGAATGGTGCCATGAATAAAATACTCTTGAAATCAAATTATGTATATATATACATATATATACAAAGAAAGAAAAAGTTGATGAAATAAGTAGAAAGAAAACAGTATGAGAAGTATCCACCATGTTTTTTTTTTTTTTTTTTTTTTGATTTTTTGATATTTTTGTGTCTGTGAAGCATTCCAATTTTTGTTTTGTGAAATCTCCACTCTCTCTTTATGTTTGTTTCGTAGTTTTTGCATTCTTTTTCACCTTTTTCACCTTTTTCACCTTTTCGTTTTTGTCATTTTTCTTCGAGAGGACAGGTAGAAAGCAAACTTTTATGAGAGAGAGAGAGAGAGAGAGAATATTAGAGAGATATGTGGGTTGTGATGGCACTGTCCAAAAGCAGCCAGTGAGCGGAAGGGCAGCACTCTGTGTGCAGCATCTGAGCAGCAGCAGCAGAGATGGATGAATGAAGTAATGGATGAATGAACGGAAGCCCCTTTATCATCACCACTTATGCCTTTCTGACTCCACAAAAGGCCTCTCTGGGAGACTTCAATGCTGTGTCCAGGCCACTGGCACTGCCCTCTGTCCCTCACTCCCTCCTCTCCCTCATATCCTATCCTTTTCTACACCTTGTGTTTTATCCCCCCCCTCCCTCCCTTGTTCCTGTATCTAAGCACCCACCAGAAATGGCCATCCATTGTGCTGTCAAATGCATCATGAGAAAGAGACTAGCAATGATCCACATGTTATAATTCAAAAGGGGGGGGGGGCATAGAATGTTGCACAGTGCAGTCATCAAGAGAGATAGAAGATTAAATGCTGGACATGTTGTCATCCAGGCACACCACAAAGGTGCTTCATACCTGGACATTAATGGAGATGATAGAATGATGAAAGATTACCCTTGCCCAAAATTAGCTAATAGCCAATGGAGGGCTGCAAATGTTATTGTTACCACATGTTGAAAATAAAGTTATTTAAAGAGAGGCTAGGATTATCACAAATGCTATTATCAAGGAGATGAATAAAATAAACATAACATAAAGTATATAAGTTTTTAATGATATATAGACTATAACTTTTAAAAATAATTGCATGAATAACATGATATATATATATATATATATATATATATGTGTGTAGGAAGATGCTAAATCAATCCTACTAGCCATTAATTTGATCCACCCATCATAACTAACATTGCATCTTGCATTATCCATTTCTAATTTCCTTGTTCTCTAGCTTAATCTTCTCATCCTTCATTTCTATTTATAGCCCATGTCTCAAATTCCAATCTTCCTATCCTCTTTTCTTGTTTTTAGATCATGTACTTTCTTCTTCTTTTTAGCATATATTCTCCATTCCAAGCTCTTTGTCTATCAAAAAGAAGAACTTGATGAATGAAAATAAATAAATGAAACATTTTTCAAAGAAAGATGACAAAATAGAAATAAGAAAGTATGTATATTCAAAAAGAAACTAGAGTAACTATTGCCAAAAGACAAGAAAACTAGAGACCCTTGAAATTGTTACAGACATATTGTCATGGACATATATATTTATTTTAATAATTACCTATATAATTAGGTAGATGAAACAAGATTAGACTATCTTAGTAACCCAAGATCCTTCTAATCCACAACAATATAAGGTCTCTTCACAAAATAGGACAAAATAGACCAGAACAAAACTGATGGATAAAATTAATGGACAAATGGAGCATCTTAATAAAATTTTGGAGTAGTATTTGAGGTATACTATCAACTATCAAGAAGATGAATGGATGACTCTTTTGCCATTGATAGAGTTTGCCTATAATAACATGTTACACTCTTCTATTCATGAAAATATTTTTTTTTGCTAATTATCGTTATCATCTAAAACTTGATGCTTTTGACTTTTTAAGAATTAATAATCTTAATGTAGAAGATTTAACAATTTTTTTATCAAAGCTACATGCAACAATAAAGGCTCAATTAAAAAAACCTCAAGAACGACAAAAAATAAGCATTGATTCCTATTGTAAGAAACAACCACAATTCAACATGATTGACAATATATAGTTATTTCATTGTAATATCAAAACTACTTGTCTTTGTAATAACTTGGACTATTTTAAGCTTCGATGTAATAAGGTATAAATAAGATAAATATATAGATAGTTAGAATCATGGAAGTTTTTAGAAATGAAGTTAGATTAGTGGACCAAGTAAGATCCACCGTGGAACATTCTAGAAAGAGTTTATGCTAGTTATTTAAGTGGGACTTATCATAGAACCTTCTAAAAAAGACTTAGGGAGGTTATCTATGAAAGGCCCACCATAAAATCTTCTACAAAAAGAATTTAAGGTGATTATTTAGGTGGAGTCTACCACCTAGGAATATTTTAGAAAGTCCAGGATGATAGGATAAGGTATAAGTAGAACTGGCCATGGCCTTTTGGTGCATATGATCAAGTATGGCTTTGAATCATTTTTTTTAATAAAATTTTGTTCTACATCTTTTTATTTAAATCTGTTTTGTTCTTTTTGTGTTTTCTTAATTTTATCTTTCATGTCCTATTTTGTTTAGTTTTTTTTAGTTTTGTTCAAGTCTATTTTTTTCTATTTTGTGATGAGGCTTTATGTTATTGTGGATTTGAAGGATCTTGGATTTTGAGATAATCTAGTCATGTTTCATTGGTATTAGATTGAGTGTTAGACTATTTACTTTTGGTAGCATGTCAATAGTTATCATCTACTCTAAGGTCAATTGTTGTAGGCACATTAGGTGTTGTATTGAAGCTACCATAAGCTACTCTTAAAAAGACAATTAGAAAGTAAAAAAGCATTATAATAGTAGATTCTAGAAGAGAAAGTACAATATGTGAGATATAGCAAAATAAACCCAAATGGAGACTCAAATACAATACCTCTTGGACTAAATAGCTACTTTGTAAGGACAAATAGAAGCCTCGAGGATAAGAGAATCAATATTTTTTAGATTGAAATTGAAAAAGCCCAATACATACTTTAGAACTTTAAGACAAGAAGATGTATGTCAATGGTTCTTTAACATGCAACAATATCTCCAATTATTTAGAGTAAATATCAATGAAGGAATTATATATGCAGCTAGCTATTTGAGAGTTGCGGTAGCCATTTGGTGGCAACATCGAGTTTAAAGCTATGGAACTCAAGGTGGATTTTGTAACTAAGAGGAGTTTGAGGCTGAGTTTAGGAATCAATTTTGGCCCATTAATGTGAAGAAGATAATACACAATTAGTTTGGAACTCTTAAATAAGTTAGGTAGATGCAAGATTATGTCTCCCAATTCAAGTTCTTATATCTCAAAATTGGCAATATTTTAGAGGCGGAGATAATAAGTCGATTTCTATAAGGTTTGAAACTTAAGGTCCAACAAGAGGTGGAACTAAAGAATCTATAAATATTCAAAGAGTTAATTTGGATTACAGAGAGGATCTATGTTGTAGATTTCAAAAATCATCGAGAACGACTTATAGTACAAAGTCCTATGCCGCTATCTAATACTATGGCACAACAATCAATGCCAATGGAGATTGATGCCCTACAAGGATCATTAATACTACAAAGATAATAAATATTGGTACAAAAGGGATTGTATTTTTTGATTGGGAGCGAGGCCATCACATTGGAGGTTGTCGAAAACATCAAAATTCAAGCAGCAGCAAGACAAGGAAGGTTTACAGTCTTGAAATTCACCAAGTCGATAATGAGTCAGAGCAGAAAAATGAAGCTCTCTAGTAAAGGCATCAAGGGCCAGTATTGAGGATAGCTACTGTCTCTTAGAGACAAATGACATGGCCTTGAACAACTATAAAAAGAACCGACTAATGCATCTAATAGGACTACTAAAAGAACAACTATGTTAAGAATTTGTGGTTCTACAAAAAATTACATTTCAACTAAAATTATTAATCGACTTCAAATTAAAACTAAAGTAATGAAGGCAAGAAATATATACCTTGTAGATGATTGAAAGAACGTATTGAGTGAGACATATGAAGAAGAAATCTTAAGATTGACAAATGTTGGCAAGGTAGAGAGAGTTTGCCTCAAGAAAGTGTTGGACTTCTGGCTACTACTAAATACTCAATCAAGTCTAAGATATAAAAGTACTAAGTTTATATATATAATTTTTTCCCTTTTCGAGCAATTACATCAAAACATAAGCCGAAGTACTAAGAAAATACCCAAATGTATGATAAAGTATCTTAAAATCTTATATATCCTTATGAGAAATGTTTTCTGAACTACAACAGCTCATATCTCAGGATTGGACCGTCCAAACAATTCTAAATTTTACATAAAGTACTAATATTCTTTCAAAAACTACCACAAAAAAATTCAATTACAAATTTATTACGGATCTTGAGATATCACCAAAATCCTATCAGTAGCTTTAAACCCTAGCTTACATACACCCGTGTGCTAATTTCTTCATATCTCATAAAATAAGTACTCAAATACCGTGAAACTTTGATCTATAGCTTTTTAATTTAATAATTCATACTTATAGAAATTTTGAGCCAAAGATTCATCTAAGAACTCAAGATATGGCTCCAACCATTACTATCAACAAAATGATTCACTTACTACCTTTGAATTACATGTGCTATCTTCGATGCCCTATAACTCCTTCATCTAGACTTGGAATTCATCAAACATTATATATAAAGTATAGCCAAGAAAGTTTTCTCTCCAATTCCAGTTGCCGATCTTTCATTACTTTCCGTACGCATATGTTATGCTTCAAAGAGTGACAGTAGGTACAAATTTGATACCTTAACTTTGAATACCTGTATCTCCTTCACAAAAACTTGAAATCATACGAATTCTTCACCTAAATTATACCCAAAACCCTGAACTTGCTGATCCTAGCCTCTAAAGCTCAAATGACTTCAAAAGAAAAACCCTAATCCCTAATAAGGCCTCGGACAGCCTCCTTGAAGCCCATTGGGCATGGCCTTTGATCAATAGGAATGTTTTCTATTCCTTGCCTTCATCCAAACATGCCTTGCTTTCATCCCATCCAATAAGCCTCCTACTAGTTAAGAATTTCTTCTTTAGGCTCTAATCTCCTCTCAAGGCTCCATATTGAACATTTAGGTTCTATAATTCTTTTTTGAAATGCAATATTTAAAAAGATAAACTCAAAATAAAGTTTCTTAAATCCACTCTCTTTAAATTAATCTATTAACCATTCTAACATACATCTAGATTTATTAACATATAATATATTTTAACTAATTTTTACATACTGTAAGCTTTTACAGTATGACAACGCCTACATCTTAAGAGAGAAATTTAAGGTGACAAAGCTAAGCTATGATGTTATCTTTAGTATGCTATGGATAGAAATGGAAAATAAGTAAGTTGATTGGGTAGCAAGGATAATCTCTTTTAAAGATGGAAGACACAAAGTGGCTCTTCGCACTTCCATGTCAAGTAAAGAAAAAAGATAATCTGAAACCAAAGACTTGTTCATAGAGACGACCTTCATGAAGAAGCAAATACAGCATGAGCAACCAATAAATATGGTAGTTCCTAATCTTGCATCAGTGATGGAAAGGAGAGCCAAAAGAATAGAATGGGTTTTATAATTTATACGAGAATATCAAAATATCTTTCTAATCGACTTACCTAGTAGTATATTTCTTGATTTAAATGCCTTCTTTCAAATAGAACTATTACTTACAACCAAATTAGCAAATCAACCAATTTATTGCCTAGCATGAAAAGAACTTGAAGAACTGCGCAAGACATTAGATGAATTCTTTGAAAAATGCTTCAATTGAAAAAGTACATCACTATAGAGAGCACCTATACTCTTTGCATCCAAAAAAGATGGAAGACTTTGCCTTTGAGTCGACTATCAAGGCCTCAAAAACAGACTATTAAAAATACATATTCACTTCCATGCATGGATGAACTTCTTGACCAACTTTGAGATGTGACCATCTTTACTAAATTGGATCTTATGAGGGGCTATTTGAAAATACCTATTGCAAGAGAGGATGTAAAAAAGAGAACATTTTATACATGCTATGGACATTTTGAATGGCTCGTTTTATCCTTTGGCCTTATCAATGCTTCAACCTCTTTCATGGGTCGAATGAACAAGTTTTTTTGAGATCTTTTGGACAAGTATGTAGTAAAATATTTGATATCCTTATATATAGTAAAATTCTTGAAGATCATGAGTAACACCTACGAGAAGTACTATGTTGGCTACAAGATAGTTGCTTCAATTACAAGCAATTAAAATATGAACTTTGGAAGTCAGAAGTCACTTTTTTAGGACATGTGGTGTCTTCCAAAGCCATGAATATGGAGCAAGATGAAATGAAAGCAATAGAGGATTGACCAACCGCCAAGGATGCTTGTGAAGTTTGCTCATTTTTAGGCCTTGCTAGATACTATTATTATTTTTTTTAGTAATTTGCTTACATTGCTACCTCATTGACAAATCTATTGGAAAAAGGTGCCCGATTTGAATGAAAACTAGAGCAGCAAAATGCCTTTGATAAGTTGAAAGAGGTAGTTATTACTGCTTCAATATTGCAACTATATGATCCTAATCTTCCTTATACGCTTGACATTGATACTTTTGACTTTACTATTGGAGCGGTCCTTCAATAAGACTTTGGTAGGGGCTTTCAACTTGTGGCATATAAATGATGTAAGCTTAGAAGGACAAAGTACAATTATTCTATACATGATTGAAAACAATTAGTGATTGTGCATGCCACAAAGGTGTGGCGACAGTATCTATTGCCAATGGTTGTTTAAACTGACCATTGATCCTTACTATATGATTTGCATTTAGAAAACATAAAATTGTTGAAATATCATTAGGGAGAACAGTTGCAGCTTTTTGATATCTAGCTTGAGTACAAGTAAGGGCGACAACATAGTAAGACCAAACTTGGAAGACAAATTGGGAGGTAAGGTAGAAGTCGCTACTATTAGTAGTGTAATTTTAGATCTTATCAAAGAGACAAAATATAAAGAAGCTACACAATAGGATGCTTATTTGAAGATGGTTAGCAATCGATTGAAAATAAGTAATATGTAATATGAAGATTTTATTGTTAGTGATGTCTTGATCTATTTCAAGAAGCAAATTTATATATCCAAGAATGCTAAATTCCAGAGGTGCATACTTCAGGAGGGACATGACATTCCAATAGCTGGACATTTGGAACAAGAAAAGATCCTAGAATGGATCTCAAGGACATAGTTTTGGGCAGATTTGGATTGTGATGTTTGAGCCTTTGTATGCTCCTATGAGTCATATTAATATAACAAAGCACAAAATGTAGCATCTCCTAGACTATTGCAACCAATTTTGCTACCTATAGCATATTGAGAGCAAGAGACTATGGATCTTATTTCATATTTGCTGTAGAAGTCTCGTAATCACATCCTCAGTTGCTATCTTTGTGGATCAAATCACAAAGTAACTTCACTTGGCTGTAATGCACTTAGATATTCATGCTTCAATGCTTGTACGAGTCTTCTTTGATATTGTCTTTTGTCACCATATATTATCTCGTATTATCATTTTAAATCACGATCCAAGCTTCATAGGAAGTTTTTGGCAAGTGTTCTTCAAGCTATTAAGTACACAACTTGTGATTTTTACAATCTTTCATTTCTAAACAGCTGGATAAACAGAGCGTATAAATTAGACCATGGAAGATATGTTATAGGCATTTGTGACAATTCATTTTAATGATTGGGATGAATACTTGATGTCATTGGAATTTATTTATAATGATAGTATTCAAGCAAGTATTGATCATTTACTATTTTTCTTTAATACCAATCAACATTCAATTATCCCAACAACTCTATTTTATTCCATCGACATCAACAATCTAACAATAGAAGAATTTATACAATGGCTTACAACTGCCTTACAAGAGATACGACATTGCCTCTTTACTACACAAAATTAATAGAAGCAGTATGCGGATAACTATCGACAACACAAGACCTTTTGAGAGGATAATGAAGTGTTACTCTCTAATGTCAACTTCCCACTTGCTACATCAATTCAAATCTATAAACTAGTACTTCAATCGCTTGGACCTTTCTACATTTGTGTAGTGATATCTGATGTTGTATACCACCTCAAGCTTCTGCCACATATTAGGATCCATCCAGTTTTTCATGTTTCACAACTAAAGGAATTTCATATCGAGCCAAAATACTTTTCAGATCAATATCAACCACCACCACGACCACTAGTTGTAGTTGATGACCAAGGAGAATATGAAGTGGACAACATTTTGTAACATCGCTACCTTCATCGTGGCAGTAGACATCTACAACTTCAATACAAAGTTCTTTAGAAAGGTTATCTCATTCACAATGTAACTTAGAAACCTACACAAAATCTCATCCAATGCCAAAAGATGATTTGGAGATACCATCCAAAGTAAAATGAAGACGTTCCGCATTAGTAGAGGGAGATTAATTATAACAAGGTATAGATAAGATAATTGTATAGATAGTTAAAATCATGGAAGTTTCTAGAATTGGAGTTAGATTAGTAAATCAAGTAGGATCCACCATGGAACATTCTAGAAAGAATTTATGGCGCTTATTTAGGTAGAGCCTATCATGGAACCTTCTAGAAAAGACTTAAGATAGTTATCTAGGAGTGACCCATTACCTAGGAACATTCTAAAAAAGACTTAAGGTGATTATTTAGAAGGAATCGGATATCTAAGAATATACTAGAAAGTCTAAGATAGTAGGATAAAGTATAAACCAGACTGGCTAAGGCCTTTTAGGTCATCTAGTCAGGTATGGCTTCAATGCCTTTTTCTTGGTAAAGTTTGGTTCTACATCTTTTTGTTCAGATTTGTTCTATTCTATTTTTATTTGCTCAGTTTTATCTTTCATGTTTTATTCTGTTTAAATTTGTTTAGTTTTATTCTCATCTATTTTGTCCTATTTTAAGAAGAGATTTTATGATGTTGTGGATTTAAAAGATCTTGGATTTTTGAAATAGTCTAGTCTTGTTTCATTGGATCTTTTTTTATTTGTGAATAAATCAATCTAATTGCTTATTAATTATACTTATTGGAATCAATAAAGATCTATCTTGTATTCTTTATATCTCTTCTTGAATCATACAAGACTATAAACATACTAAGAAGAAAACAAGTGCTACCTCTTTCTATATAACTGGACAATAATGAAGAATTTGAGGCAAAAAAAGTCTTAAATTCAAAGCAATATCAAAATAGGTTGAAATATCTTATTCATTGATATGGATATAATATTAATAAATACACATGGAAGTGAGTAAAGAATCTTGTAAATACAGCAAAGAAAGTGGAGGCTTTTTATCAATGACATCTATGAAAACTTACATAAAGAATAGCAAATCTTTGCTATAAAAGAAAAAAAATTAAGAAAAGATAATATTCTATCTTCTATCTTTGTTTGTAGCTTTTATATATATTGTGGTACTAAAGAGATGAAAAATCAACAATCAATTGATTCAATTCAAAAGCTATCTTTTTTGATTTCTTGGATAAGACATTATGCTTATTTCAACTTTAAGACAATATAATCCAGATGAACAACATGTTCTTTCTTAAATAAATGGCGAAATATAACATGTTTGATATCACAACCTTTGAAGAAATTCATGTTGTTTGGCGATTTTATTAGAGGTACGAATAATTCCTAATAATATTTCAAATGTTTTATTTGAAAGAAGTTATGAAGGCTTCAAGAAATGATCAAAGAATATGGTGGTTTTTTTGCCCTAATATAGGACATTATCAATGACTAAGAGGACCTATCAACCATCTTCAAAGAAAATAAAATTCAAAATATGTAGCAAACACAATTTGTTGCATCTTAAATTTCTTCAACATATGATGACTACACCTCATGAAACCTTTTTTTAGAAAGAAGATAATGTCATGGATATATTGTCATGGATATACATACTTAATCTTGTAATTACTTATATGATCAGGTAGAAATAAATAAAAATAAATAAAAATAGATTTATTTCATAATATCTTCTAAATAAGCTTCCTAGAAGCTTCATAGATATGGTTTTGACTTCATATGTATTTATAATTGACTTTTAAATTAGAAACTTGATTGATAAGTTAGCCACATATCATACATGTAGATAGCTTATAGAATAAGCTAACAATATGATGCACTTATAAAAAAACTTTCCTCGTAAGTTAAGATATATGGCTTGTAAAGTCAACACATGTTGGAAGTCCTATAGAATGTCGCTATATAGCTCTTAGGTGGAAAGTATATATACAGGCAAGAATAAAGCCTTCTTTTGTCTTATTAATTCCTTTTTTGCTTTAATTTAGATTTGAGAATCTTTAGTTTTTCTATCTTTTGATAATAGCCATTTCAATTTTTTTTAATATACATATTTTTTTACTTCTATTTTATCATAATTTTTTAAAAAAAGACTCACTTGATTATTTATTTTCATTAAGTTCTTATGCTTGACAAACTAGACTAGAAAGAAGAAAAGAATTGACAAGAATGAAGAAGGTATTATTCTTGCTTCTATAAACACTATCTAAGTAGGAGTTACATGGCAATGATCTATAGAACCTCCAACATGTTGCTGTATTATATAAAATTTTCTTCAAAATGGATGCGGCACCTAGCTGCATAATGTATAATAACAACAAAGTTCTAATAATTCTAATAGAATCCAAATTAAACTCTAATTAAGCTTTAATAATTCTAATTAAATTCTAATAAAATCCAAAAGAAGTCTTAATGAAATTCCAAAAAAAACTTAAAATAATCATAAATTAATCTCAAAGAAATATATATATATATATATATATATATATATATATAATAATTCTAAAATAATAATAAAATATAAATCTTAAAGAAATATTAAATTAATATTAAAAATATAAATTTTAAATGAATCTTAATTAAATTTTAATATAACTCTAAAAAAATCCTAAATCAAACCTTAAATCTTAAACAAATTCTTTTCTAATCCGATAATAGATTAAAACCTCAAGTATTAATAATTTAATTATAGATTTCAACTCAAAATTTGCATGCTTTTCAATTAATAAGTTAGCAACAAGTATAATTAATTTAAAAAAGATATAACTTATTAAATAAAAGATAAATTCTAAAATCCACTTTGATGTAGATTGGCCTCTTTTTCCAATCTTGATTCCAATCTTGATTCTAATCTCCTACCATTAATATCTCTAAATTTCACTATTCAATTGCTTTCAAATTTTGTAGTATTTTTTAGAATGTAGTCAAATATTATTGTGTAAAATTTTAATTCAATTCAACCAATAAATTATTGTAGATCATAGAAATTTTCATTAGTTTTCTAAACTCTAATTTCCAAGATCCTAATCGGTTTGAATTTTAATAATCTTGGAATAAATTATTAGATCAAGCTTAAATTTATACTAATTATTTAAAATAATATTAATCACACAATTAAAAAATTTAACTAATAAATTATTTATATATCTTACAAAATTCTTTAAATTATAAAATTTTTATATTTCTCAAAATTTTAAGTAATTCCAAAAAAACCTTAATTTTGTAAAGCCTTTACAAAGTCATTGAAAACTCAATTTATTCAAATTTAATACTAAGAAGCTTTCTCTTGTCTATTATCAAATTTCACTCTTTAATCAACTAAAGAATCCTAGAATTACCATAGGTGCATAGTTTTGTACCTCAAGGTCTGATTTTAACTCTTGTTTACAACTTGTCTTCTTAATGTATCAATTCTTGATTTATTTTTTTTTACTTTCTAAAAACTAATCTTAATTCCTTCCAAAAATATCTATATTAATTATTTTCTTATCAGCTTTGATTTATGTTATTTATAGTCCTTTAAAATAAGTAGAAGTTTTTTTTATAAAAAGGCGACATCAATACTTATTAATTTTTATTATCTTGTCTATTATCTATATTTTAAAGATAATTTATTATAATATTTTTATTTAAATTCTTTAATAATATAATCTTTTTTTTAATCTTTTACTAAATGGTTGTATTATAACACAATAATGTGTCCAACTTGCAAGACACATATTTAACTTGGGAGATGAGTTTCCTATATATGCGCCATATGTCTACTTTGTACCATAAGTCACCAACTTGTGTAATATATGGCCAATTTATTGTATTAGTTTTCATCCTATCAATTGGCTATAGATATGTATAAAGACAAAGTCATATCCATGAAGTTGCTAAAAAGCTTGTCTATAAGATATTATCAAATTTATCTACTTTTATCTACATCTACTTATTCATATAGTCCAAGTAATTATTAAAATAAATATATTTGCTTATAACATTACTTCATTTTTTAAAGATAAATTCCTTAAGAAGCGATGATCATAAGTTGAAGAAGTCTTAAATGTTGTCGTGATGTAATACAACTATATAGTAAAATTATAATAAAAATTAAATTTCTAATTAATATCTAATTAACTTAGTTCAATTATAATTTGAGGCATCTAAAAATAGATTTTATAAAAGCCTCTTAGGTTATTTTCTTATCTTAATAGTTAGTAGATTAAAGGTTAGTTAGTAATTTTACCTTCTAGGTTGTAGAGACTCTTCTACTACCTTAGAAAGACCATAAATTGATAAAATCAGGATAGAAGAAGTAAATGGTTGGTATGGTTGATACTAGGGTCAAGTTAAGGATAGAATTGGGCTAAAAAATCCTTAGGATAAGTTAGATTGATATCCAAGGGTTGACCATTTGTGAGGCAAGGTTGAAATCAGATCTCTGGTCACTAAAACAACCACCAAGGATAAGTTAGGGAGGCATTTGAAGATCAAAGATTAGGATTTGAGAGCTAGCTTGAATTTCTTTCCAGAGACATAAGAATTGTTTTTAGAAGGTTTTGGAGGACTTAGCAATTATTTTTCAAAGTCAAGGTTTGTATCAGTGATTTGGATTTTATATAATATAATTAGGGCTAGCAATTTTGGCAAGTTCGTGCAATTGGTGTTACATCTACAATTGAAAATTTGAAACTCTTCAGATTATTGGATGTACTAAGTGTATACAAAATTTTGTGATAATCTAATGGCGTAGTTTAGAGATATCTAGTTTTTAGCACAAGAGGATTTTGGAAGTTGGTAGTTTGAGGTTGAGTAGGATTTCTATTATATCTAAAGATCTATCAATCGGATTAAGGTAAAAATTGACATGGTGTTAAAAGACTTGAATATCAAGCTACACACCAATTTTGAGACAAAGTTAATAGTTGAAAAGAGAGAAATCATTGCTAGGATTTTTGCTTCACTTTTCAAGTTGGCAGCTGAGTGACATCAATGCAATTTTTGGAGGTTTTTTCACAATTTGTAAGTTAGATTGGGCTAAAAATTCTTGAGCATATATAAGACTTACATTAAAAATAATATGCATAATTCCTCATTAAGTGGACGGTCGAATTGGATGTAACAGCTTGTTAAGGCTCACTGATTAGGATTGGGGCTTACAAGAAAAATCTAAATTGCTTAAATATGAAAGTAACAAGATAATTGGGATTTCTGTATAGTTAAGACTACTAAGAAGAGTTTTTTTAGCACTATTCAATTGAAATTCAGATTATATTCTTTTTATATGAGTGAAACCTATTAGGGTTTCTTGGCTACTTGGAAAACACAATCTCACCTTCCACAGTTAGGTGCCCGATGCATTCTTGAGCAAGACAACATATAATACGACAACGTGATAAATTATATTTGCCACATATTTAGATATTTTTTTCATTTGAAGGTAGTAAATAGATCTTTTCAACCATCAATAGTGTTATATATCAAGGTGAGAATACTACCTTGATATTAGATTATTATTAAGGTTTTTATAACTTCTTTCAAATAAAATACTTGTAATATTATCAAAAATTATTTCTACATCCAATAGTATCACCAAACATTGGAAGTCTCTTCTAATATTATAATACTAAATGCATTATATTTTACTATGTATTTGAAGAAGAATATGTTATTTGAATTGAATTTATTGGCTGGTGATTCTTCATATCTTTAGCAATCTAAAAAAATATCACAATTAAGAATAGAGAATAGAATGAAATCTTTATTGAATCTTAGATGTTGTTGATAAATTTTTTTTTATCTTCTTTGTTGCATTTACAAGATTATTGATTGACTCATATGTACATTTAGTAATATCATATCTATGCCAATAAATAATGTATTTCAACCTAAATTGGCACCATCTAGAGTATAAAACCTCTTCTATTTCAAACTCTTGATTATTATCTACTTCTGTAAAAAAAAGTGGCATTTGATTCATTTTTAAAATCTTATTATAGATATATATATTTACTCCAATAGTTACTTAGATATTATGAATAAATAAAAGTAGATTAATTTAATTATATCTTATAATGAAGCTTCTTAGAAGCTTTATAGACGTAGTTCTACCTTTATATGTATCTATAGGTGATTGATAGATTAGAAACTTTGCTAACAAGTTAACCATGTGTTGCTTGTGTTGATAACTTGTAGTATAAGCTAATAATGTGGGGCATATATAAGAAACTTGCCATGCAAGTTAAGACACATTTCTTGCAAATTAGACATATGTCGAAGGTCCCATAGAACATTGCTATATAGCTTTTAATTAGATAGTATATATAGATGCAAGAAAGAAGCTTTCTTCACTCTTAACAATGTCTTTCTAATCTTTAGTCTTATTTCAAGACTTTTTAATCTTCTTGTCTTTGGCAATAGCTATTCTATTTCAATATATTACTATCTTTAAGTGATTTTTTAGTCTTTTTGAGTGACATAAGAATATGTTGAGATTTTCCTTCTTTGAGATCTATGTCTTTGACAATTTAATTCAAAAGCTAATTCTTATTCTTGTCTTATTTTTAGAAGTAAGTGAACTACCTTACTTCTACTATTTTGTTTTAAAGGTTGTAGACTATATACCTTTAATCTAATATTTAAATTCCTTAATAGTGATTTTTGTCTTAAAAAAAATAGACCATCTTTTTTTGTAGAATTTTTTATTTGATATTAGAGGTTGCAAATTACTCTCTTCTAATTTAACTTATAGATTTATTTTGAATTGTCAATACAACTTTAAAAATATATAAATAATAGATCTATAGAAGGAAATTTTTTACATACTACTCTCAACATAAGTGAGAATAGATTTCCAACCATTGCAGATCTTTACGAGCTTGTCAATACTCTCAGGGTAGAAATCTCACATATCTCTAACATCAACCATAGAAATAATATTTCAATATTAATAGAAGAAGTCAATAATAAAGTTTAAAGTCTATAGCAAGAAGTTGTATAATTAAGAGAAGCAAGTAGATCAAATTTACAATTAAATCCAAAAAGTCTTGCTACTACAAGTATAAAGGAAGTAAGGATAAGTATGCTCAAGAAGTTTGATGGAACAAGATTGAAGTTTTGAGGATTTCTACAACAAATAAAGTTCTATCAAAGATTGCATCCTTCTCAATACCTTAATAGATTTACTTAAGTTAGATTTATAAGTGCACTTTTCTTTGGAAGTGCTCTTTCTTGATTTGCATCTTTAATGAAAAAGGATTTATATCTAGTCCATGATTTAAATTCATTCTTAGAAGTCTTCATGGCCATATTTAAAGAAAGTGATTAAGAAATGGTAGAAGAGACCAAAATTATATCTTTACAATAAGGGTCATGTTTAACCACCATATATGCTATTGACTTCCAAAACCTTACTTGCAACTTGGATTGGAATGACAAAGCCTTTATCAATCAATTTTAACATGATTTAAAAAATAACATCAAAACTTTATTATTGACAATGCCAAGAGTAGATCCATTGGAGTAATTTATTGCCTAAACCATTGCATGCAACATTTAATTCTTTAAAAGACACCAAGAACAAAGATTTGATTGGAGATGTACAAGTCAAGTCATGGTGACAGCTTCTAAGTTCTCAGAAGCTCATTCATCCAAACTAGAACCTTTGCAAATTGACATGATACATTTTAAACTTTGTACTAAGCAAGAAAAGACTTAATGTTGTCAAAAAGAATTGTGCTAATATTATGAGGAATCTAAACACACTACTTAAAATTGTCCAAAAAAGCAATGCAACCACAAAATGAAAAGCATGATTGCCAAAGAAGATAATGTATCAAAAAACAAGTTTTTCAAACTAAAATATGGACTATGTGGCTAAAATCTTGTGCAATACCTTATAAAGGTTTAATCTTCTCTTCAAAGCCTTTACCTTGTTTTATAATAAAAAAAAACATTTAGGACCAAAAAATCACGAAGACTTAATTTTGTTAGATTAAGGAGCCTCAACATATTTAATAGATAAAGACTTTGTCAAAAAAAAAGAAATATCTTTAATTAAAAAAACCAAATTTATGCATGTAAAAGTAATAGATGGTTGTGAATTAAAATAAACCTCCACTAATTAGAAGTTTATTCATTCATAATAAATGAATTAGCTATAAAAATCTAATAAATTTTAGTTCTTATTTAAATTTTAATCAATTCTCTCTTAACCTACTTAAATCACCAAGTATGGAATAAATAAACCTCTACTGATTGAAAGTCTACTCTAGTTCACAACAAGAAAATTAAGTATGTAAGTTTAATAAATTATAGCTCTTATTTAAATTCTAATTAAATCATCCTTCAATCTTATTAAAATATCTAAGTCATTAATCAAAACCTCTACCATTAATTCATGTATAATAGAAAATTATTCACAAAATACATATTAAAAAAAATTCTTTTCTTAACTCTAAATTTAATTTTTTATTTGTCTATTTTATTTTAATTAATTAAAATCTCAGCAATATAATCTTAATAGATCTTGCCTAATTCTTGATGTTGAGCTTGACTTCTAGATCACAACTTATTGAAGAATTAAAATTGACAAGACCTCTATTCTTAGTATATCACCTCCAATTTGATAATGATGGTTCTATTGTATTCTCTGGCAACCTCTTTCATGGCAATATCCTTTTTATAGTAGTACTCTACCAGATAGCAACACCCCTTCAACAGGAGCACTCTATCAGATGGCAACACCCTGTGAACTAAAATAAACCTCCACTAGTCGGAAGTTTATTTTAGTTCACAATAAGTGAATTAACTTTGTAGATTTTAGTAGTTTCAGTCATTAATTAAATTCTAATCAAATTACTCTTTATTCTTCTTAAAAGATCTAAGAAATCAAGCCAAAATTCTACCACTAATTTATATTTACAATATTACATCACTCAACAATTTAATGCCATAAAAAAAATTCCTTCTTTTAGTTTTATTTATTTATTTTTCAATATTATATAATATTAATAAAATCTTATATTATACTAATCTGATTCAACCCTAACCCTAGTTGATTCCTTCTTAACCTAGAATCCTTCTATGAATCTTGAGTTCACCTTGATTGCAATCTTCTACTGCCAATCACGATTGTAAAAGAGCTTGCTTCCACAGCGTGCTCCCTTCACTTCGGCTGCTGCTACTCCTACTCTGTTCCAGATGGGAATTCCTCGACTCCAGTTGGTGTCTCTGGACCTTTGGTGGTCCTCAAATTCTTCCGTCTACATGCAAGTCACAAGAATGGCGGTGTTCGATCTGAATTTCTTCACTCTGGAGTTTAGAGAGAGGCCACAAAAACCTTCAGGGCAACTTCTCGAAAAGAGTAAAACAAATTTTTGTAGATAAATTTCAATGCGATACAAGGATTCCTATACTGTCCTTGATTGAGATCACATACGCTGAAATTATCGTCCTCCCACATTCTGCACACCTTCTCTTACTTGTGAAGAATGGCACCTGACCAACTGGCCCATATCTTTACACATGTAAGCTGTTGCAACTAAATGACAGAGTAGTCGCTCAGATTCATGTAAGTTTCAACCATTACACACCTGTGCAGAATTCTAGAGGTCGGTAGGAAGTTAATTTGTAATTAGAACCACAGATATTCGACCCCTACTATGCATCTCCAAGAAGCTCCCATCAGTTGAGGAATCCTCTCCGCTTGATCTGCTAACGATTTGAAGACCACTTTGGCAGATCCCACTCTGATAATCAGAATCTTCGATCATGCTCCGTGTAGAGAGGCTTGAGGCCCACTCGTCAAAGACTGATAGTATGCTAGGAAGTAGATTTGATCTACGAACAACCAGACGCGACGATATAGAAGTTGAATCAACCAAAATTCAACTATGAATAAATCAATCCTGAATCACAATTCACTCTATTCAATGCACAAGCAATCACTTCTAACACTATTCAATTCGGGGCTAATTACTTGATACCCAGGCTGTCCATTCCTTGAACCTCGGTTATGTTTTGTTAAAACGATAGGTGCATTCTGCGACAGAGTAGTATTCAGTGTTCTATTAAAAAACAAGACCTAGCATTAAGCTGTCAACTTCAACGTCGACATAGGTGGCTCATGAGATTCCTTCATTACCAACCTCCGTTCTAGTTGCTGCAGCCTTTGTAGCCACCGACCACAGGAACATCGAAGGGGAAGACAAAAACAAGGACTCCTGATCTCCTCTTCGAACCCAAGCAACACCGCACAAGCGATTCCAAGACAAGAAGGAATTGTGTAACAGCCTTGCAGCAATCCTTCCCTCGACAGCAAGTAGAGAACACACGATGCTGTTTGATGACCAGATTACAGCCTATGTGTAGATCCAGCAACAATCCATGCAATATCGACGTATAGTATGGAAACCAAGCCAAGATCAAGGTTGTTGATAACTAGTGCCAAAACGTTTTGGTTTAGGGTTTAGGATTTGTCTAGAGTTTGGTTTAGGATTTAGGATTTGATTAGAATTTGTTTACACTTTGGGATTTATCTAAGGTTTGGTTTAAGATTTGATTAGGATTGGCTTTAGGATTTAGGTTTTGTGTAGGATTTGGTTTAGAGTTTAAGGTTTGTTTAGGATTTGATTGAAGTCTATTAGGGTTTCAATTAGGATTAAATTAGAACTTGGTTGAAATTTATTTAAGATATATTGTGATTATTTTAATATTTTTTAGTGCTTCTTAAGGACTCTTTTAAGGTTTATTGTAGATTATCTTTCAACTCTTTTAAGATTTTTGATTGTTTTATTTGTAATTTCTTTAAGGTTTCTTTTGAATTTTATTAAAGCTTTTTTATAAATATTTATTTTAAGGTTTAATTATAATTTATTTAATATTCTATTAGAATTAAGATTTTGTTATTGCAATTTCCATCCTACCTTCCATAGCCAAGTGCCTGATGCACTCTCCAGCAAAACTTCATGTAATATGACATATTTGGTGAACTTGACTTGAAAAGCTTGAGATAGAAGGTATTTGGAAATATTTCTTGGATTATTTCAATTATAGAAAAGAAAGAGAAGAGAGTTGAAGGAAAGGCTATAGATAGTGTTTTGACTAGAGCTACAAGTGGAAGTATTAGTAGAGGACAAGGTATGTACTTTGATCCCAATTCTACAAACATATTTGAGGCTTTTGCCTTATTCATGCAAGGACAACAAGTTAAAGAGCGCAAACAAGATATGGCAAATAAAGCATTACAAGCAGTTGTAGATAAGATTGATCAATGTATAGAGAAGGACATTACAAAGTATTTAATGTACTATGTAAAAGAAATAGAATTAAAGCATGTTCCAAAAAGAAAGATGGTTCAATTATTTGAACTAGCTACTGCAATAGAAATAAGAAATCATGTAAGGTCTATTATAGGACATTCTAAAGGTTCATAGGAAAAATTATCTCAAGTATTGAAGGATGAATTTTTTTGGAAGATAGTAATCAAGTTACAAAGAAATCATTTTTTGAATGGGTTGAAAGACTAGAGAAGGATCTTCTAGCAATAGAATTATTAAGAGAGTTTGAAAAGTAATATTCTTCTTTATCAAAGAAGGAAAGGCAATTATTGGATCCAACTAAAGTGGAGCTCTTTCTTCAAGCGGTTGATGGAGAGTTGCAAGAGAAGTTAGAAATCTTTCTTGAAGATGAAAAAGAAGATGAAGGATTGACACCAAATTTGAAAAGAAGAAGAAGCAATAGGATTGTTGGCAAAAAGGGAAAAGAGAAAAGATAGGGTGGAAATTCAAAGACCATTATAAGTGTCTAAAGTAAAAATGTCTACTATCCATTCTACATCTTTGACACAACCTTCAATGGCTACATCAAAGAAAGAAGAAATGGGCATCAATGAAATCATATGGGAGATGAGAGATTTGCAAATAAAATTTGGAAAACTTGAAGAAAAGGGTCAATCATCAAGAGTATCAACAAGACAAAGATTAGCACTAATAGAAGATGTAGTACATAAGTGCATGTGGTGTGATAACACAAATCATTCAAGAAAGGAATGTGAGGATTTTACAGAGGTGCTATGTAAAGGAGTTTTTTTTTTTTTTTTTTTTTTTTTTTTTTTTAAAGATGGTATGATACACTTAAAAAAAATGAAAAAAAATTGAAGAAAAATTTTGGTAAATGAAGAATGAAGGTATTTGTGGAAGATGATTTTAAAGTGCATACAATCTCAAGCAGTGAAGCATCAATATATTAGGTGGAAGCAAATCCTAGTAAATGTTTAAGTATAAATCTTGAGTTTTCAGAAGAATCTAGTTTTTTGTAGACAAGTGCAATGACTTATGTTGAAAGAAAAAAATTTACTAGAGATGATTTAAAACATGTTGGTAGTAACATTCAACAAATTACTCGGTAGGATGATCTAGTAGATGGATTATTTGTGCATACTCACATTGCAAGGAGTCAACATAAAACATTAATAGAAGAAAAATGAAAGAGAGATGAAAATAATGAAGGATCTTCAAAAAAAATTATAAGGGGAGAAAAATCATGACAACAAAAGAATCCTATATATGAAGAGATAATAGAGAATATTTCTACAAAAGAAAGAAAAATTAGAAAAAAAAAAAAAAAAAAAAAAAAAAAAAACTCATTCTTATAAATTACAATAAGATATTGAAGTTGCTACAGATTTAAAGAAGGTATTGGAGGAGCAGATTTTAAGTAGAAAGATTGAATTCACAAATGGTGAAATTCTAAGAATTGCAAAGTGTGAATTTCATGAAATTATTATTGATACAATAAAGAGAAAATAAAAATTTCTAAGAGTTACTATTATAACAAATGCATAAGAAACAAGAACAATAGAAAGCAATAAAGATGAAGAAGATGAAATGTAAAATTTTGGAGATGTCTTGTAAGTAAGATTTACAAAAAATGATAATATCATTCAAGCTTTTAATTATTATTCTAGAAGTCATTAGACAAGGGCTACTATAAAAAATTTGATAAAATTGGGAGATTTAAAAGAACTAATTGTAGCATTAATTGATCATGGTTTTAAAATCAATTTGATATCAAAAGAATTGTATTACAAAAGAAAATGGCCTACTAATACTGAACATGGGTAGATGATAAGAATAGCAAACAATTCAAATGGAGATTTGTATGGAACTTGTCCAAATATCAAAGTGACGTTAGAAGATGTTATTCTTAAACAAAATTTCTTTGTACAAGATATGTCTATATATCCTATAATATCGGAACAATTATATACTACTCCCATACAAATGCAAACAAAGGTAATAGATGATGGCTCAGCCTATGCAAGAATAAGAAATCAAGATGGGATGAAAGAATGAGCAAATACAATAGAAGTAAGAAGATTTTTAGGAGCATGTATTTTCTATCATATATGGATATCTCATTTTGCACATATAGCAGATCCATTGTATGAATTATTAAGAAAGAATAAAAATTCCAATGAAAAGAAGAACAAAGGAAAGCTATAAAAAAATTAAAAGAACTTCTTTTTTCACCTCCAACTTTGAAGAAAGTAAATTATGAAGGTGGAAGGTCAATAGTATTAATAATTAATGCAGCTCCAATTAGAATAAGTTGAGTAGTTGGATAAGATGATGAATAAGAAAATAGATATGTAGTAAGTTTTAGAACAAAGGTTTTGAATACTAGGCAAAGAGCATATCCACAAATCAAAAGAGAATTATGAAGTGTAGTAATAGCTATGAAAAATGAAAAAGAGTATTTGATTAGAATATCAGTAGTTATAGAAATATATTATTTATCTTTATTAGGTATGATTACAAGTTGTTCAACTCCTGATATTGCTATATTAAGATAGATAGCATATATCAAATCTATGAATTCAGAATTTAAATACATTGCAGAGAATAAAAATTTGGTTGGAGATATGTTATGAAGAGGAAGGTATTATGATGAAGAAGAGATGATTGATTTGGAAGATGATATGGATACAAAATTTCATATTAATGTATTATCAAAAGAAGAAGGTATATGTTTGAATATATTATTAGAAATAGTTTTAAGAGATTTATATATAGATGAATAGAAAGATTTTGGAGAGTATTTAAGTACATTAAAGTGATAAGTAGGTTGGATAGATCAAGAATTTAAGAAAATCCGTACAAAAGTCTATGGATATTTTTTTATGCTGTTGTGATACAATATGATTAATAGGTGAAAGAATGTAAAAATTATTATATTATAGAATATTTTAGTTCAAAATATTATAGCAAATTATCTTAGAAATATAAATATTAGTTAAAAGAGTAGTAAAATTAAAAAGTACTAATATTACCTTTTATAAAATGGACTTCTATTTATTTTTGTAGGACCTTAAATAAAACAAAAATAAATAAATTCAAAAATTAAATGATACAAATATGTATAAGAGAGAGTTAAGAGTAGATTTCAGCAAAATTTACCTCAAGAAGCCAAGCATTAATACCTAAAGAAGACTAGTTGTTAACTAGGATCATAATCAGACCTCGAGGCACAAAATTGTACACCTACAGTGATTTTAGGGTTCTTTTGTAAATCAAAGGAGAGATTTGAAAGCAGACTAGATAAGGTTTCTATAAGCATTGGTTTTGTTTGATTTGAATTAGTAATGACTTTATAAGAGCTTTACAAATTCAAGATTATTTTAGATGACTCGGATTTTTGTCAAATAAAATAGGATTGATATTTTAGACAATTTCAAGAGTTTTGTAGTAGATCTATAAGTGAAATTTTTTAAGTTAATGGTTATAATCGTATTTAATATGTATTATAAATTTTAGCTTGATCTAATAGTTGAATTCAAGATTATTGAGGTTTAAATGGATCAAGGTCTCAAAAAATAGAATTTTAGGTCTAATGAGGGTTTCTAAGATTTCTTATAATCTACTAGTTGGATTGAAGTGAAATTTATATATAGATAGTAGACTTATTTTCTTATGTATAAAAGAATTTTTAGGTCAATTAAACAATTCAAAAGAGAGATGTTAGCACTAGAAGACCAATATTAAGATTGGAGAAGGAGGCTGACCAACATCCAAGAAAATTTTAAGATTTTTCTTCCATTTGGTAAGTGTGACTGGCTTCAAATTTGTTGTACTTATTTATAACTAAAAGATTGGTAGGTGTATAAAATTTTAAACAAAATCAGCAGTTTAATCAAAAGGTATTATGGTTCTAAACTACCTTAACGTTTGATTTAGGATGTAGAATTTGTCTAGGATTTGATTGAAGTCCATTAGGATTTCAAATGGGATTAAATTAGAAATTCTTTGAGATTTATTTAAGATATATTGTGATTATTTTAATATTTTTTAGAATCTCTTAAGGATTATTTTAAAGTTTGTTGTAGATTTCTTTAAAGTCTTTTAAGATTTCTTCTTATTTCATTTATAATTTCTTTAAGGTTTCTTTTAAATTTGATTAAAGCTTGCTTATCATTGTTAAAATTTAATTAGAATTTATTTAATATTCTATTAGAATTAGGATTTTGTTATTACAATTTCCATTCTACCTTCCATAGTCAAGTATCTGGTGCATTCTCTATCAATACTTTACGTATTACAACAATAGATATACATATTTAATCTAATATTTTCCTATATGATTAAGTAGAAATAATTAAAAGTAGATTTATTTCATAATATTTTTTAAAAAAGCTTCTTAGAAGCTTCATAGATGTTGTTTTGATTTTATATGTATGTTTAATTGATTGGTGGATTAGAAATTTGGTCAACAAGTTATTATGTATTGATAGTTTATAGAACAAGTTATTCAAATAGTTCACATATAAAAAACTTGCCTTATAAGTTAAAATATGTATCTTGCAAAGTCAATATATTTTGGAGGTCTTATAAGACATTGCTATAAAGCTCCTAGTTAAGAGTATACATGGAAGCAAGAATAAAGCCTTCTTCACTCTTATCAACTCCTTTCTAGTCTTTAGTCTTTTTTTAAGACTTTCTAGTCTTTTTATCATTGGTAATAGCCATTCAAGTTTATACTATATCATCTTTAAGTAATTTTTTAGTCTTTTTGAGTAACACAAGAATGTATTGATATCTTAGTTCTTTGAAGTTCATATCCTTGATAGTTTAACAATAGTATTAACTAATTATTCTTATCTTATTTTAGAAATGAATAAATTATTTTACTTTGATTGTTGTATTTTGAAGATTGTAGATTATCTACCTTTAAATAAATTATTTAATTTTCTAATACTAATTTTTTTTCTTTAAAGAGAGTAGTTAAGTCCTCTATAAAATAAGCAAATAGATCAATCTTACAACCAAATCTCAAAAGTTTTGCTTCTAAAAGTACAATGGAGACAAGGATTAGTATGCCAAAGAAGTTTGATGGGATAAAATTAAAATTTTGAAGATTTTTGCAACAAATAAAACTCTACCTAAAGTTGTATCTCTTCAAATATTCTAATGGATTTTCTCAAGTTAAATTCATAGGCGCACTTCTATCTTAAAGTGATCTTTCTTAATTTGTATCTTTGATAGAAAAGAATTTATAATTCTTTTATGATTTGAATTCATTATTAAAAATATTTACGACCATATTTGAAAAAAGCAATTAAAAATAATAATAAAGATTAAGTTCTTATCTTTATGACAAGGATCATGGTTAGCAACTATATATGTTGTAGAATTCCAAAACTTTGCTTGCAACATGGATTAAAATGATAAAGTCTTCATCAATCAATTTTGATATGTGTTGAAGGATAACATCGAAGATTTGTTATTGACAATGCCAAAAGAAAAATCTTTGAAATAATTTATTTCTTAAGCCATTACACATAACAATTGATTATTTGAAAGGTATCAAGAACAAAGATTTGATTAGAGAGGACAAGTCAAGTAATGATGGCAGTTCCTAAGTTTTTAGAAACTTATTCATCAAAACCAAAATTAATGCAAATTGATATAGTATATTTTAAATTTCTTATTGAGAAAGAAAAGGTTTGTTGTTGCTAAGAAAGTTTGTGCCTATATTGTAGAGAATCCAAACATACTACTCAATATTATCCAAAAAAATAATGCAATCATAAAATAAAGAGCATGGTTATCTAAAAGAACAATATATCAAAAAATGAGTCTTTATAGCTATAATAGAGACCGTACGATTGGAATCTAATGCAAATCCAAGTAAAGGTCCTATTCTCTCCTCTGATCCTTCACTTTTTTTTATAATAGAAGTTTACTTAGGACTAAAAAATCACAAAGTCTTAGCCTTATTGGATTCAAAAGTCTCAACTTGTTTTATAGATGAAGGCTTTGTCAAAAAACATGATATAACTTTACTTAAGAAAATCAAACCTAAAAAAAAATATAGAAGTACTAGATGGTAATTCATTATCTTTTGAGGATGTTATATATGAAATTATTCCTATAGAAGTAGCAACTAGTAGTCATAATAGTTTAGTAATATTTAATATAATTAGATCTCTTTCTAATCCAATTATTTTAGGATTATTATCATTAAAAGATATAACTCTTAAATAGACTAGATTTCTTGCAATCTTAATTTTTTCTATAATTTAGTCAAAGATTCTACTAGGCAAGTAAAAAACCATAAGATAAATACATCCAAACTATTATAGATGGAGTTTAAGTTAGTTATTTAAGTAAGGTCTATCATCTAAGAAAATTTTAGAAAGTCTAAGATAATAGAATAAAGTATAAATAGGACTGACCAAGGCCTTTTGGGATATCTAGTCAGATATGGCTTTGGACCTTTTTTCTTAATAAAATTTGGTTTTGGATCTTTCTATTTAGTTCTATTTTGTTTTATTTTTTTCTATTTCTATTTGCTCACTTTTATCTTTCATGTCCTATTTTCTTTAGTTTTGATTAGTTTTTTCTAGTCTAATTTATCTTACTTTGTGATGAGGCTTTATGTTGCTATAGATTAAAAAGGTCTTAGTTTTTTAATATAGACTAGTTCTGTTTCATTGGTATAAAATCTTGTATGCTTTTGATCAATTTTTCAAGAGTACCATCCTTAACAAACTTGATCATCTTTTGAAGTGGCACTTGATTCTAAGATGTAAGCATTAGTTCCAACCTTGATATTAAATCACAAGTCTTAATCTTCTATTGCTTAGCCAAAAGCCCCATTTTCTTCTTTACTAGTCTCTAATTATTAGTAAAATCACTCTTAGATGTCTTATGTGCTAGATAAAAGAGCAGCTTGTCTTCTAAATATTCATTAATTATTTGTAAGAATAATCCAATTTTTTTTTGTTTCCAAAAGCTACCTCTCTTATCATAGTAATTGTCCAAATTTAGTCTCAAATTTCCTATTTAATTCATTTGGAGCCATTTGATTCCCTAGTCTTTCCTCAATCCACTCCAAAAAATCTATTTTTTCATTCTTTCTAAATCTTTCTCAAAAAATTCATCTTTCAAGAGTTCTTCAAATTTCTTCTATGATAAATTCTTAATATACAATTCTTGCACCCTCTCCCTGATTTCTAGTACGATTACCAAATCATAGGTGGTAATCATTTTTATTTCTGAAACTTGATGCACCTTCATTTCACATCTATAAATCCTCAAGAACTTAGTGATGTTCCTTCCATCAAACCTTCAACCTTATCTACTACTACTTGTAAAGCTCTAGTGGTATTTCTATCTTTCCCATGCACATATTGTCTTTCTTCCATAAATTGAGTAAATACCCTAAATAAATCATAGGCATCCATGCCACTTGCTAATACAAACTCTTAGATTTGATCTCCCATTCTAACTTGTTGAGAAACTCAGTGCTTTAAGGCTCTCTCTATAGAAGCACCAATATGTCTAAGTAGAGAGAGTTTGCCTCAAAAAAGCGCTAAGACTTTTGACTGCCACTAAATATTCAATCTAATCTAAAATATTAAAGTTCCAAGCTTATATATATATATATATATATATATATATATATTTTTTCTTTGAAAAAATTTACATCAATACACAAGCCTAAGTATAAAAAAAACATCCAAATATGTCATAAAATATCTTAAAAACTTATATATATCCTTATGGAAATTTTTTCCAAACTTCAATAGTTTATATCTCATGATTGGACTATTTGAACAAACTAAAATTTTACATAAAGTAGTGATATACTTTCAACAACTACCAAAACAAATTTCAACTACAAATTTATTACAAATCTTAAGATATTGTCAAAATCCTAATAATAGCTTCAAATCCTTGCTTACATATACCTGCATGCAATTTTCTTCATATCTCATAAAAGAAATGCTCAAATACCATGAAACTTTAATCTATAGCTTTTTGACCTAATAACACATACTTATAGAAATTTTGAGTAAAAAATTCGTCCAAAAATTTAAGATATGGCTCCAACCATTGTTATCAATAAAACAATTCACTTATTGTCTTTGAATTACATATATTGTCGTCAACGCCCTATAACTCCTTTATCTAGACTTAAAATTCTTCAAACAATATATAAAAAGTTTAGCTAAGAAAGTTTTCTTTTCAACTCTAGTCGCTAATTCTTTGTTACTCTTTGTAAGTGTATGTTATGCCTCAAAGAGTGACAATAGATACAAAATTGACACCTTAACTTTGAGCATCTATAACTCCTTCATAAAGACTCAAAATCACATAAAATTTTTACTCAAACCGTATCCAAAAACCTAAACTTGCTGATCCTAGCCTCTAAAGCTCAAATGATCTTAGAAAAGAAATCCTAATTCCTAATAAGGCGTCAAGTAGCCTCCTTGAAGCCCATTGGATATGACATTCGACCAATAGGGATGAAGGCCTTCACCCCTTGCTTTCATCCAACCATACCTTGCTTTCATCTTTTTCAATAAGCCTCTTAATAGTTTAGATTTTCATCTTTAGACTCGAACCTTTTCTTAAGCTTTATACTAAATATCTAAATCCTACTTAATATAAATACTATAATCAAAATAGATAAACCTCCAAATAAATTTTCTTATATCAACTCTCTTTAAATTTACTTACTAATCACTTTAATCTACATCAAGACTTAAAAATATAATATATATTTTAATTAATTTTTACATATTATAAGCAATTATAGTATAATAATGGACAAATCAATTCATATAGGAATATCAAGATGTCTTTTCAACCAACCTACCTAGTAGCATGTCTCTTTATTAAGATTCTTCCTTTCAAATAAAACTATTGCTTGACTCAAACCAACAAGTTGGCCAATTTATTACATAGCACCAAAAGAACTTAAAGACCTATGAAAGTCATTAAATAAATTCTTAGTAAAAGGCCTCATTTAAAAAAGTACATCACCATAGGGAGCACATGTATTCTTTGCATCCAAAAAAATAGTGGACTTCGGCTTTACATTAACTATTGAGACTTCAATAAGATGATTGTTAAGAATGCATATCTACTTCTATGCGTGAATAATCTTCTTAATCAACTTTGAGGTGCAACCATCTTTAATAAAATAGATCTTTGGAATGGCTATCGACAGATACCTATTGCAAGATAGGGTATAGAGAAGATGGCATTTTGTATGTACTATAAAGATTTTGAATAATTGGTTTTATCGTTTGGCCTCACCAATGCTCTAACATCTTTTATAGGTCACATGAATAGATTATTTTGGGACCTTTTGGACAAGTATATAGTTGTCTATATTGATAATATCATTATATATAATAAAATCTTTTAAGAGTATGAGTAACATCTATGAAAAGTGATATATCAATTACAAGATAGTCGCTTCTATTGCAAGCAATAAAAATATGAATTTTGAAAATTGGAAGTCATCTTTTTGGGATATATGGTGTCTTCCAAAGGCGTGTGTATAGAGTAAGATAAAATAAAATCATTGGAGGATTCACCAACTTCTAAAGATTCTTTTGAAGTTTGCTTATTTTTAGGCCTTGCTAGATATTGTCACCATTTTGTTTGGCAATTTGCATACATTGTTGCCTCATTGACAAACCTATTGGAGACAGGTGCTTCATTTGAATGAAAACTAGAGCAGCAAAGTATCTTTGATAGGTTGAAGGAAGCAGTCATTACTACTTTATTATTGCAACCGTTGTCATAATGTGTGAAGTCTTGCTTGAGAATGCTCCGAGCACCTAGCTATAGAAGGAAGAATAGAAATTGCAATAACAAAATCCTAAATAGAATACTAACGATGCTCTAATTAGATTATAATAATGGTAAACAAACATAATTCAATTCAAAAAAACTCAAAGAAATTTCAAACAAACAATAAAATTCTTAAAGAAATATTAGAATGATCACAAATTTTACTCAAATATATGTCAATTCAACCTTAATTTAATTCTAGTTAAAATCCTATTGAATTTCACTCAACTTTAGACCAAACTTAATTAAATCTTAAACCCTAATAATTCCTAAATCCTAAGTCAAATCCTAAATAAATCTTAAATTAAATCCTATTCCAAACCCTAAACCCTAAACCCTAAACCAAACTCTAAATCAAACCCTAAACCAAACCCTAATCCAACCCTAAACCCTAAACCAAACTTTAAATCAAATCCTAACCAAACCCTAATCCAAATCCTAAATCAAACTCTAACTAAATCCTAAACCCTAATCTAAACCCTAATCCAACCCTAAACTCTAATCTAAATCCTAAATCCTAAACCAAACCTTAAATCAAACCCTAACCAAATCCTAATCCAAACCCTAATTCAAATCCTAAATCAAATCCTAACCAAATCCTAAACCCTAATCCAAACCCTAATCCAAACCCTAAACCGAACCCTATCCAAATCCTAATCCAAATCCTAGTCCAAACCCTAATCCAAATCCTAAACCGAATCCAAGCCAAATCCTAATCCAAATCCTAGTAATTCTTATGACAGATTTAAACCTCAATATCTAATGAATAATCCGTTGATCTCAATTCAAAATTTTCACACTTCTTAAAAATCAAGTTCAAAATAAGCAAAAAAAATTGAAAAGGATCGGAGTTACCAAATTGACGAAAACCTCAAAAATGTGCTCGGGTGTTAGCCGGCCTCCTTCTCCAATCTTGTTGCTAACTTTCCAGAGCCAATTTCTCTTCTTTGCGCCATTCGATTGGTTTCAAATTTCTCATGGACATAGAAAAACAAGTCTAATATCTTTTCACATAAGTTTTACTCCAATCCAACTAGTAGATTGCATGAAATCTTAAAAACCCTCACTGGACCTAAAATTCTACTTTCTGAGACCTTGACTCATTTAAACCTCAATATCTCTCAGTTCAACCAATAGATCAAGCTCAAATTCACAAAATGTATTCAACACAACTATAACCAAGAATCCAAAAAAATTCACCTGTAGATCTACAAAAAAACTCTCGAAATCACTCAAAACATAAACCCTATTTTATTTCATAAAACCCAAATCATCCGAAAAAAACCTCAACTTTGAAAAGCTTTTACAAATTCATATCAACTCCAAATCATCCAAAATCAATGCCCATAGAAACCCTATCCAATCTTCTCTCAAATCCCACTCTTCGATTTGCCAAAGAGTCTTGGAGTCGTCGTCGAGACTCGGTTTTGTGCCTCAGGGTCTGATTTCGACCCTGGTTCATAACCGGCCCTCTCCGGGTATCAATATCTAGTTTTTCTAAGTAACCTTTTTTCTAGAATTTACTCTTAACTTTCTTCTAAAGATTTCTATATCATTTATTTTCCCAATCTACTTTGATTTGCCTTACTTATGGTACTACAAAGTAAGTAGAAGTCACCTTTCTAAAAGGCAGCATTGATACCTTTTAATTTTTCTATCCCTTTGGCTATTAACTATATTTCTAAGATAATTTGTTCTAATACTTTGAACTAAGATCTCTTAAATTATAATAATCTCCACACTCTTTCACCTATTAATCGTGTTACATCACAACACCGTATGATCCCAACCTTCTTTGTATACTTGACATTGATGCTTCTAACTTTTCTATTGGAGCAGTCTTTCAACAAGACTTTGATGGAAGCCTTCAACTTGTGGCGTATGAATCATACAAGCTCAGAAGGCTGGAGTGCAATTACTCTATACATAATCAAAAGCAATTAATGATTGTACATGCTACAAAGGTGTGGCGACACTATCTATTAGAAAAGCTAGTGGCTGTTCAAAGTGACCATTGATCCTTGCTGTATGATTTGCATATAGAGAATATAAAATCACAACATCATTGTTGAAAAGAACAATTGTAATTTTTTGATATCCAGCTTGAGTACAAGTAAAGATGACAATATATTGTGTTAGATAGCTTATTGCAAAAAGCAAACTTGAAGGCCGAATTAAAAGACAAGGTAGAAGTTTCTACCATTAGGAATGTCATTTCAAACCTAATCAAAGAGGTAGAATAGAAGAAAGATACATATTACGATGCTTATTTTAAGATGATTAGCGATTGACTAAAGTTAAGTAATAGACAATATCAAGATTAAAGTCTTAGTGATGGCTTGCTCTATTTCAAGAAGTGGATTTATATATACTTAACAATATTGTATTTCAGATGTATTTACTTCAAAAAAGACATGACATTTCAATATCTGGATATCTAGGGCAAGAAAAGACTCTATAATGAATCTCAAGAATATGGTTTTGGATAGATTTGGATTATGATGTTTGAGCTTTTTTACGCTCTTGCAAATCATGTCAACATAATAAAGCATGTAATGCAATGTCTCTTGCACTAATATAACCAATTTTGCTATCTACGATATGTTGGAAGCCAATGACTATGGATCTTATTACCTTATTGTATTGTGGTTTGGCTACCGTATGAAAATATTGTGTTTATATGTTTGATATATAATTTATTAAATAACATGATAAGAGCCATGTTAGTAGATTTTAATTGATTAGGAAATATACTTAAATTACTACTTTGAAAGAAGGTTGTTTAAAAGAATAATTATTAGAATTTATATAATTTCATTTTTTTTTTGATAATGGCTTTTAAGATTAATTTTGGTTGATAATAACTTTTATATATTTAAAGCCACCTTTATTAGAAATTAGTGACCTTTGAAGTCTTATTTTGTTTCTTTTATTTGATATTAAAGACATATATTATGTAAATTTTATTAAAAAAAAAATTAGAGAAGGATCTTGGTAGTAAAAAATAAATTAGGACATCCATATGGATGAATGGAAATGGATGATAAAAACATCCATTCCTATTGGCCAAAAATCATGTCCAATGAGCTTCAAGGAGGCTATCTAAGGCCTTATTAGGAATTAGGATTATTCTTTCAAGGATATTTGAACTTTAGAGGCCAAGATTAGCAAGTATGGATTTTTGGCTATGGTTTTGGTACAAATTTTGTATGATTTGGAGTTTATATAAAAGAAATATAGGCGCTTAAAGTTAAGGTGTTGATTTTATATCTATTGTCACTCTTTTGGATATAACACACACATACAAAAAGCAAGAAAGAATTGGTGACTAGGGTTGGAGAGAATGTTTTTTTGGCTATACTTTTAGCATACTATTTGATGGATTCTATGTTGAAATAAAAGAGATATTGGAGGTTGGAATCAATGCTTATAAATCTAAACATAGTAAATCATCCAATTCACTAGTGGTTGTATTTTTGAGCTATATCTTAAATACTTTGATAAGATTTTGGCTCAAAATTTTTAAGAATGTATATAGTTATATTAATAAACTTTATACTCAAATTTTATAGTATTTGAATTTTGGATTTTTGATATATGAACAAAACAGTGCTTAGGTGCTTGTAAGTTAGGATTTAGAGCACCTACTAGGGTTTCTAAGATGCGAAAAGATTAATAGCAATTTTATGGTTTATTTTTTTTGTAGTTAAGCTTAAAAATAATAATGACATTACATAGAAATTTGATGAAAATTCGATAGTTAGATCAAAAGATATGAATTTCTAAAATTCATGAAGAAGAAATTCTTTGCTGGAAAAATATGTTTTAAGTGATTTTGCTATAATTTTGGTATTTTATATAAAGTGATGAGGTTTTGAGAGTGAAGAAATTTTATATCATTTATTGGAGCTTAACCAATAAGTTAAAGCTAAACTCTCTACAACTAAATATCCTCTACATTTTCAAATTATAAATTACATCAAATAATAACGTATTTGTTGCAAATACCTCATAATTACACCATGGTTGATGTCTTTGTGGATCGACTGTCAAAGCAACTTCATTTAGTTGTAGTACACTTAGATATTGATGCTCTAGTGCTTGCACAAGTCTTTTTTGATATTGTCTTTTTTCACTATGGATTATCTCGTATCATTGTTTCAAATTGAGATTTATACTTCATAGGAAGTTTTTGGCAAGCCTTGTTCAAGCAATTAGGCACATGACTTGCTATATCTACAACCTTTTATCTCCAAACAGATGGACAAATAGAGCATAGAAATTGGATCTTAGAAGATATGATGCGGGCATTTGTGGTAGTTCATGATAATCATTGAGATGAATATTTAATATCCTTGGAGTTTCCTTACAATGATAGTATTCAAGCAAGTACTAATAATTCACTATTTTTCTTTAACACTTATTAGCATTCAATTACACTAGTAACTTTCTATTGTCCCATCAATACCAACAACTTGACAACAAATGAATTTATACAATGGCTTACAACAACCTTACAAGAAGTATTGCACTACCTCCTAACTGCACAAAATCAATAAAAAATAGTATGTAAATAATTACTAGGAATACAAGATCTTCTGGAAGGATGATCAAGTATTATTCTTCAATGCCAACTTACCGCTTGCTACATCAACTCAAAGCAGTACATTGACACCTCTATGGCTTGAATCTTTCTACATTCTACAGTGATTTCTAATACTGCATACTGCCTTGAGCTTTTGCCACATATTTTGATCTATTCAGACTTCTATCTTTCACAACTGAAGGAATTTCATATTGAGCCAAAGCACTTTTCAAAACAACATCAACTACCACTACCACCAGTTGTAATTGAGGACCAGCAAGAATATGAAGTGGACAACATTTTGGAACATTGTTACCTTTCATGTGGTAGTGGACATCCACAACTTTAGTACAAAGTTTGTAGAAAAGGTTATCTTATCCACGACACAATATAAGAACCTACACATAATGTAATCTGATACTAAGAGATAATTTGAAAATATCAATAGAAGCAAAACAAAGACGTCCCATCTTAATGGAGGAGAATTAACTGTAATAGGATATAGATAAGATATTTGTATTATTGACACATAAGAATAAATAATTGGAGCCATGTTTGAGAAGTTATGGAAGTTTTTAGAATTAGGACTAAATTAATAGATTATATAGGATCTACTATGGAATCTTCTAAAAATAGTTGAAAGAGATTATCTAGATAAAATCTACTATAGGATCTTTTAAAAATGACTTAGGGCAATTATTTAGGCAAAGCTTATTGTAAAACCTTTTTGATAGAGTCTAAAGAATTTATCTAAATAGAGTCTGTCATCTAAGAACATTCTAGAAAGTCCAAAGTAATAGAATAAAGTATAAATAGGATTAGCCAGGGCCTTTTGAGGCATTTGGTCAGATATGGCTTTGGACCTTTTTTCTTAGTAAAATTTGATTTTTTATCTTTCTATTCAATTTTATTTTTATTTTTGATTGCTCATTTTTATCTTTTGTATCTTATTTTATTTAATTTTATTAAATTTTGTTTTGATCTATTTTGTCTTACTTTATAATGAAGCTTTATGTTGCTCTAGATTAGAAAGAACTTGGATTTTAAAAATAGACTCGTCCTATTTCATAAGAAAAGCATACAATTTGGTACACATTAAAGAAGGATATAAATAAAAAATTATATTTTGAATCACAACTATACACCAAGATAGAAAAGTGTATATTTTATACTACTCAAGTTGATTTTTTAGGATATATCATTTGAAATAATGGTCTTATAATAGATCTTAAGAAAGTCTAAACTATCATAGATTGGAAGATTTCAAAAAGAGTCAGAGATGTAGAATGTTTTTTGGAATTTGCCAATTATTATTAAATCTTCATTAAGAACTTTTCTCAAGTTAAGGTCTCTCTGACTTGCATGACATGTAAAAAGAAACTTCAATAGAGTAAAGAAGTAGAAGCACCTTTTAAAGCCTTAAAGATAACATTTATTTTTGCACCAATCTTATATTACATTGATTTTTTTAATGCAATCTTTATGGAAATAAATTCACCAAATTTTGCTATAGATGTTGTTTTGTCACAAATGGGAACAGATAACAAACTCCACTTAGTAGCTTTTCATTCTACAAAATTTTGAACAATTAATATTAACCATGAGATCCACAATAAAGGATTTTTTGTAATTGTTGATGTATTTCAAGAATAGCATCATTATCTAAAAAGTGCTTCTAGTCCAATTACTATGTATATAAATCATAAGAATCTAGAGTACTTCATGTTAATACATATTTTGAATCATTATTAAGCCTATTGGAACATATTTTTATTAAGATTACTTATCAATTTGAAATACAATAGGATTTGTCAAATATTTTTTTTAGACATTCTTATCTTACACTAAAAGAAAAAAAAAATGCAACTTTTGATTAACAAAGAATGATACTCTCAAAGCCAAAGCATTTTCATCTTCAAGTAATAAAATCAATATTAATTATTGATTCAATTTTTATCGAGAAAATTCAATCAAATATATCCTCTAATATCCTTATTAATTATATTAAGAAAAATTCTTTTAAGTCTCATGATACTTCCAAATTTAAGTTCAAAAATAATCTACTTTATTTTAAAAGACAATTATATATTCCAAAAGGTAAAGTACAATTATGTATTCTTCAAGCTTGTTATGACTATCTAACAATCGAGCATTTTGGATATAATAAGACTTTAGAACTAATATTAAAAAAAAAAAATTGTAGCATCAAATATAAAAGAAAATTAAAGACTTTATATAATCATGTAATATTTGTTCAAGATCAAAAATTCTTCATCATCAATCTTATGGACTTCTCTAGCCATTACCTATTTCAAAGCAATCATGGTCTTCTATTTCTATGGATTTTATTACAAGTCTTCTAATGTCAAGTTTGTATGATTTTATATTTGTGATAGTAGATCGTTTTATCAAGATAGAATATTTTGTACCATGTATACATCTATCATAAGTGAAGAAACAACTAAGGTTTTTTTTTGACAATATCTATTACGATTATGGATTGTCTTAAGATATTATGTTAGATATGAAGACTCAATTTATATTAAGATTTTAAAAGTAGATATAAAGTTTTTTTTGGCTTTTCATCCTTAAACCAATAGGCAAATAAAATAGGTGAATCAAATTTTGGAACAAAATTTGAATTGTACCATCAATTATCATCAAGATGATTAGACAATTCTTTTCCTATTGGCAAAGTTTGCATAAAATAATTTGATACATTCTATTACTCAATAAATATCTTTTTTATCAATTATGATTATCATCCACAACTTGATACTTTTGACTTTTTAAAAGTTGATAATTCTATAGTAGAAGATTTGGCAAATCATTTATTAAAGATATATGCAAAAATGAAGGCTCAATTAAAAGAAGCTTAAGAAAAACAAAAAATCAATGCAAATGTCTATTACAATAAACATCTTTAATTCATAATAGATGATGAAATATGGCTACTTTGTCACAATATCAAGACTACTCATCTTTATGACAAGTTAGACTGTTATAGGCTTAGATCTTTTCTTATTTATGAACAAATCAATCTTATTGCTTATCAATTACATTTACTAAAGTCTATGAAGATCCATCTTGTATTGCATATATCTCTTCTTGATCCGTATAGGATAGTAAATATCTCAAGAAAAAGAAAAATGCCACTTCTTCTTATAAAAGTGGAAAATAATCAAAAATTCAATGTAGAAGAAGTCTTAGATTCAAGGTAGCATCAAAATAG
This sequence comes from Physcomitrium patens, assembly GCF_059467195.1. NCBI lineage: Eukaryota > Viridiplantae > Streptophyta > Bryopsida > Funariales > Funariaceae > Physcomitrium > Physcomitrium patens. The sequence goes on along the minus strand of NC_143433.1, from coordinate 110,327 downwards.
ATTAAAATATCTTGTTCATTGGTACAGATATGATATTAATGAATGTACATGGAAGTCAGCAAAGAATCTTACAAATACAAAAAGAAGGTTGAGGCTTTTCTTTGATGACGTCCATCAAAACAAAAATGAAGAATAATAAATCTTTTTTATAAAGAAATAAAATCTAAAAAAAAAACTAGCATTCTACCTTCTATTCTTATTTGTAACTTTTGTGTAGTTGTGATACTAAAGAGATAAAAAATCAATAATCAATAGATTCAATTGAAGAACTATTACTTGATGACTTATCGAAAAAAATATTACAATTGTCACAACCTTCAAGATGATGTATTCAAAATGAAGATCCTCAAGAATAACATGTCTTTTCTCAAATAGATGGCAAGATACAATGTGTTTGATATCACAACCTTAGAAGAAACTCCAAATGTCTGTTGATTTTATTAGAGGGAGAAACGATTCTAAATAATGTTTGAAATGTTTTATTTGAAGGCAGTTATGAATACTTCAACAATAATCAAATAACAAGGTGGTCTTTTTGTCCTAGTATGGGATACTATCAATAGCTGAGAGGACCTATCAACCATCTTTAAAGAAAATAAAGATTAGAATATGTGGCAAATATAATTTGTCGCATCTTAAATTTCTTTAATATATGATGATTGCTCCTTTTGGAACTCGTCTCTAGAAGGATGAGAAGGGAAGTAATATCATGGACATATATTTATTCCAATATTTTTTTATATGATTAAGTAGAAGTAAATAAAAATAAATTTATTTCATAATATATTCTAAAAAAGCTTCTTAAAAGCTTTATAGATGTTATTTTGACTTTACATGTATTTGTCATTGATTGATAAGTTAGAAACTTTGATAACAAGTTAACCATGTATTGAGAGCTTATAAAACAAGCTAACCATATAACGTACATATAAAAAAATTGCCTTGTCAGTTAAGATATGTATCTTACAAAGTCAACATGTTTTAGAGGTCCTATACGACATTGCCATGTAGCTCCTAGTTAAGAGTATATATAGAGGCAAGAGTGAAGACTTCTTCACTCTTATCAATGCTTTTCTAATCTTTAGTCTTGTTTGAAGATTTTTTAGGCTTCTTGTCTTTAGCAATAGCCATTCTAATTTAATACTATATCATCTTTGAGTGATTTTTTAGACTTTTCAAGTGACACAAGAATACATTGATATTTTAATTTTTTGAGGTTTATGTCTTTGATATTTTGTGGATTTCTATTGAAAGATATAGTTTGTGAATACTGATGTATTGGAAAGATTATTATTCATCATAGAGAATTAGATGCTCATGAAGAGAATATTTTGAAAGACGTGAAATCAAGCTTGCACTTACAATAACATATAATCCTTAAGGTAATACCAAGAATGAGCAAGGTCATCCTCCAATAATTAAAGCTATTGTTAAAGCCTATAAATAAAAAAAAAACAATAGAATGATTAAGATTATTATCATTTCTTCTATGGGTTGACCATATTATTCATAGTTTAGTAATTGGATATATGTCAATAGAATTGATATAAGGATAAATATCTATTATGCCAATTAAAGAACAAATATCCACTTAGAGTATTTTATCTTTGCAAGATAACATGTGTAGGGAAGAATTTCTTACACTTCAAATTCGTGAGCTAAAAAGAAGATCTAAAGACATAAAAAAAATAATTGTGAAGTTGAAAGAGGCACTCTTAAAAAGTAAGGACAGATTTAATAAGTGGCACTATTTAAGGCCACAAAAAGTTCATGGAGGTGACTGAGTGCTTCTTTATGATAGTAGTTTAAATAAGCAATACAATACCTTGTAAAAAATTTTAAAATGTTGGTTTGGGCCTTTTGTGGTTGTAAATATTTTAGATAATGCTACATATATATTAAGAGAATTAGATAGAGTATACTTTAAGATTCTAATTACAAAAAAATATATAAATTTTTTTAAGCAATGAAATCAAGATATAATAAGTGAAGGTATTAGAGAAGATATTGATTTCTTTATTAATGAAGAAGAAGAAATAGATCATAAAAAAGACAATGTTTAGAAGATAATATAATGTCAACCACAACTTTGATTTTTTTTGGTGCATACTAGAGTATGCACAAGTTTGGAAGAAGTGGATGTTGTATTGTCATTTGACTACCATGTGAAAATAATGCATATATATATATATATATATATATATATGTGTGTTTAATATATAATTTATTATACAATGTAGTAAGAGCCATATTATTAGATTTTAGTTGATTATAAAATATGGTTAGATTGCTACTTTGAAGTATTTAATTTGAAAGTGTTATCATTGAGATTAATTTTATGTTGATAATTGTTTTTATATATTTAGAGCCACTTTTATTAAAAATTGATGATTCTTGAAATCTTGTTTTGTTTCTTTTATTTGGTGCTTAGGGCACATACTATGATAGTCATGTTTATGAAAGATCAAAAGCTTGATAGTCTACTTGATATTATGTAACTACTTATGAAAAATTGACTTATGGCATATAACCATTCTTGCCATCAAAATTGGCAAAAAATTGACAAAAAATAATTAACAATTGAGACTTGGAGGATGCAAGGTCAAACACAATAGTATAAACCACAAGAGTTTAAAAATAATTATGAAAAAAGGAAAAAAGAAATAACACGCAATGTCACCTTCATATTTCAAGCCAACTACTAAAATTCAAAATCTCTCTTAAAAGTACGGTATCCTAGTGTCCATTTGGAGAAATCTGGCTTCTGTTTAGACACTTGTGTGCATCCAAATGGTGGTGTAAAACTCTAGATGATGCAACACAGAAAGAAAGAAAACATATCTTTATTGCATAGATGTCTAAACCAAGCCTTGCAAGAATCAAAATTAAGCACTTTACCTTGACTTTGTCAATCCACTTTATCCAACGAGGAATCTTCTCACGGTCGTTCCACATCTCCCATGCCTCTGCTACAAAGATATCTGCATCCACACTAGCCCTACGCAGAGGCAATCAGGACTTTACATACTCCTCATCCAACAGTATTTCTGATTGAATTTACAAGATAAACATTTGCAGAAGAAGCTGTTAAACAAAATTAGCTTGCGCAAGTACTGAATTTATGACATCAGTCATAATCTAATTTGGCTAATTAGGTGTGAATTCAGCACCGTGAAAACCCAAAATTGAATGAAGCAAAGACAAGTAATTCGTACTTGTTATTAAGCCAGGTGCCTGTACCCCCCTTGCTGCCATTACGGCAAGGATGAAAAAGTCACTCGCTGCTTCCTTTCATCCGAAGACGAATGAATCATTCTGATAATGCATAGAATGGTGATTGAGTTACACTCTGATTATATGATCGTTGCTGGTTGCCACCTCTATCTTTCACACTCAGTGGAAGGACGAAACCCACCGAAACTTTGCCACCATGGGTGATGCGTCCACATTATCTAGTTGACCTTACAGAACCGTTTGAACAGAGTTGGGTCTACTCTCCGCTAGAACCTACCAGGGGACTCATGTTTCCAGTGCACATTTGGTGTCCTATGCTTCGTTATCAATTTCTGCGCCTGAATTATTGAACCTGAATTATTTGGACACTGAAAGTGTTAGACAACATATGTCCAAATATGTTTCTTTTATAAAAGGAGTTGACGTAGAACCAACTGTGAGCTTACTTGGTACACACTTATTTTTGAGTCTTTAGTAGAAATCTAAGTAATATATAAATTTAGTTAGTATCATTGTGACTTAATTTGTGATATTTAGTTATACTATCCGTGATACCCCCAATTTGTCAATTTATGCACTTATGAGACATGCGTTAGTATGGGTTACAGCAATCTCTGTATACAGATCTCTTGACCATCCTTGCCCTAAGATCCCCCCCAGTGTACTGTAACCAAATGAGATGGGTGAGGGGCTTGAAGGTCATGGATGTGAATTTCAAAGGAAAAGCAACTTGAGAGTCCGCAAAGCCTACTTCAGGAATTAAATCATTCTATACCAATACAAACAGAATGCAATGCTGTGGCTCACGGAAATCAACTTGCATTGACCAGCCACAGTTGGATCTCATCGAACTGGGAACCTGTTTTAACTCTAGGCTCGGAGACCCTAGTCAATCTCCGAGCCAAGGTCCGAACCTCGTGTCACTTCTCAAACGGTAGTCTCGTTGAGCCGTTGTTGCCAGTCCACCTCAAGCACAGTTTTGCTCTGTTCTTGAGCGCTGCGTCGCCACCGCCGAAGATGTTGGTGCTTTTCGGTTTCTACTTCGTCCCTCCACGACCTTGTTAGATCCAGACTTTTACCTGTCGTCGCATATAATCTCTGTATCTTTCTCACTTCTCGCGCATCTAAAACACAATAATTCGGTTGCATTCTTTTTGATGCATTGAGGTGCAGAATAGTGGAATTGCATTAGCTTTTGGAGAGAAGCGATTCACTGAACAATGCTTCGTAATTCTTGAACTTTAGGAGCAAGCGAGTCAGAAATTTTTTTTCGGTAAATTTTCGGTGTATTTCTCTCTGCATTGCTGAAGACAGATACATGTGTAAATGGTGAAGCCAATTTGTGTTTCTTCGCCTGGACAGCGTAAGTAATTGTGTGAGTATTTTTCAACAGTGTACTGCGGGTTCTTTCTTGAATTGTCGTGGCTGCATCAGATAGTACTGAATTGAAGGTCGAGCACAACTTTGGTCTTGCAAAACAGTATTAAGCTCTTCAACTGTGACTCACAATTTGCATGCACTCTGTGTTCAAGAGTTACAAATATATATATATATATATATATATATATATGTTTTCAGGTGTAACGTTTACTTACGTCTTTAATCACCTCTGTTGTTTAGCTCAACGAAACGGGAGTTCTTGAGAATTCTTCTCTTAAGTTTCTACTCACAAATTGCTCTTACATGGTGCAATTTAGGTGGCGTACAATAATTAAGCTCTTTCTCGACACACCTTCGCTTTAGAGCTTGATTCTTCAATCCTTTCAAACGCCCTTGGTATGCCTTCTTCTTCTTTGCAACAATGTCTTTAGTAGAGGTCTGTTAAACACAGGGACCTCTCTGGCTTAAGCATTGACAGCAGTAATTTTCGTGAATGGCTTGCATTTTCCGATCGCTTGGAATTAGCATGCTGTGATCACTTGAGTGGTCTCACCACGTGTTACTAAAAGCATGTCTTCTTGAGAAATTTTTCTTGAGCTCATCGCGCTCTACATCTTCGTTAATTTTTTGGTTTCATTTCACTGGGAGTATAATGTATAACTTGCCTAGACTACACAGAATTCTCCTCACGTGTAATACATTATTCGGCTAACCAATTGCTCCTATCCTCACAGTTTCTTCTAGTTATAGTGTAAACACTTGTTGCCACCCGGTATTTGTATGTTCACTTCTTGTCTTGTATCTTCCTTACTCCTTGAACTTTGGTTATGTACACCTGTGTTGGATACTTGTTCACGCAGAGACGGACAGGTACATACTGAAGTGCGTCAACTTGTAGATCCGCAAATATTGGAAGTTGTGAAGTAATGGCGGAGGAAAAGAGGGGGAGAAAAGCTTTGGGAACTACGCCCTCGCTAAGACACCGGCTGTCAAACATCACCAATCTTGTCAATAGCAGCAGCTGGTCCAACGAGAATGAACCTGTGAAGAACATGTGCAGCAACAGCGAATTGCAACTGCAACAGGTGATTAACGCAGAATCTGCCCCGTTCTTCGCTACTATCGCTCACTGTAACTGACTTGCTTTAAATTACAGAAGTTTTCAAATGGTTAGGTGGTTAAAAGAGTTGAGTGTTGTGACTTTTCATTTCCTCGGGTATTCGTAGATATAGACATCAAATTATCACCAGATCACATGTAGAATTGCATCTTTGACTTCAAGGATACAATTATACTTAGATTATGAACACATCCGGGTTTCCATATGGATTTAATTTTTCCTGAAAAGTTTCTCCTGTTTCGTTGTTCCCAGCATGCTAAGACTGGGAGCCAATTGGTTGAGGTGAAAATTCTGCCACGTGAGCAACTTCTTAAACGTTGGGCGCCCTTCTTTAATGGATTTGTACTTCCTTCAATCAAAAATATGTATCTTTTAGGAAGTTAATGGTAGTATGAAGACTGAACTATGGGGAAACTGATGAGCTAAGGATGGGTCTTTGCATGGTCATGGAACTAATCATCATTCTTGTTAAAAGCAGGAGATTAAGAAGCTGCTGCAGATCAACGCTGAGAAGGATGTGGTCATTGCTGAAAAAGAGTATCCACTTCCTTTCTCTAAGATTCCTGGGTTTGTGCCGATGACATCTTGAAATCCGCTCGACCTGTAGTGTACACGAAGGCATGTCATAACGGAAACGCAGGAAATTACTTGTTTGGTCCTCATCGAGATTCAGAACTGATGGTGTGGAGTGTCAGGCGTCAGGTTGTAGTAAAATTACTCATAGCTTTTTAAAACCCCCTGCGTCGAAATTGATTACAAATTAGTGGTCAAAGAAGGTTATGAATGGAGAACAGAACCTCCCTGCATCAAGAGTTGACATTGAGGCACTTGCATACAGTTTATGATATTTGGTGACGATTACAATAACAGTTGTGCCCCAAACCTTAACCAATTTATACAGTCAGGGGATAGAATCGCAAAGGCTGTTCATGTTTAAAATTCAAAGAGATTTTTACACCAATATTTGCAAGCGGTCTCAGCAGAACGAGGAGATTGTCGGCTTTAATACCCGCCTCTCGAAGGTTTACTCTTCTCCTATTTCCCTCTACTATGGAAAGCTCTGTTTACTCCCACTCATCACTGCTTGTGTTTAAATAGGTTAATATGTAGATTTCGATTAGGCTCCACGTTATTTCTTTTACAACAGAGAAGATGAAGAATTTCCATATGTTACGTCTGCAGAGTGCTCTTCCACCTCATAAGTTTTGACCCACTTTGGTTTCTGTGAGTTGAGCCCTTCTGAAGTGAATTGAGGTACTGCTAGCTGATTTTTATAGAGAAGAGAGGAGATGAGAATTTCCTTGACATATTTGATAGAACACTTTCCCGTGTGTTCCATGTTCCTGTTACTCTTTCTGACAGGAGCTCAGCAATGTACGTGACCAAGTACGTACCTCATCTTCAATGCATTAAATGCTGCTCTTCCAGATATTCATCTCATTGTCAATTGGTCACTTCTTCTATAATTGGTGTTTCCTCGGCCTATTACTTTCTGACGGTTTGTAATCTGTTGCTAACAATATAACCACTCGTGCAGCTTAAACTGTTGCATCATGAGTACACTCAAATGACCCTTGTTTACAGACTTAACAAAAGTGAGCTCGAGGTGAATTTTCTTACCGTTTTCCGCTGACTTTTTTCTTCTTTCAAGTAAGCCCCTGATACAGGAGAACTGTTATTATCTATTTGTAATGACGTGTCTAATCTCGATGTATGTTCGCATGAACTTCTCAACAGACTCTCACGGCAGTTCTCTATCACCACTGAAAATAGAGACTGCGTGAATAACGATTATTTATGATTTTAACATTCTGAAAGGTTTCAATTGCCTGCGCTGACGCTTCCAAGAGTCGGTTGTTTCATTTGTTTGCGGCGTCCTGCCCAGATGAGACTTACAGAGACGCAAGAGCAGCTGAAAAGGGTCAGTGAAGAGATGAATTTGAAGGTATACTATCCTAAATTTGGAACGGTTTCGTCGTCGGGTTCAATCATCTTACTGCATCTCATCGTGTTGTATGTGTATGACCTGAGCTTCTTACAGAGCACACTTACTAGTTCACGAATATGTAAGTACAAGGAACCTTATGTACTCAAGGAGTTTGGTTAGTTGCTGATGCGCTTCTTTTATCATCCAGGCTTCCTATGATCTGATGGACACAGACAAGAATTCAATTACTACTACACGCCGCACAACGAATAGTTCTGCACAACGCAGATCAATGATAAATGGTGATTACTTCTTGGACTTTTTTAAGTTGAAAATTTATTTTAATTTAAAAGAACTAAAATATTTTCTTTTCTTTTCCTGTCAGCGCCAGCCTTCATGTATAAGCGTTGTGCGCTCTCGTTTTCTGATATTCTGAAGCTGACAACTTTACTGAAGATCTTCTGTCTTCAACAACTGCTACTCGAGAATTACTTTATCTTATGCAGTGGCTCTTGAACCAGACATCCAGGATTGTCCTAAAAACACTTATTCCGCAAGTTATCTCGACACTACTACTGTCACCTCAAGGTAAAACAGATTTAAGCACACTTGAAAATGCCAAAATTTAGCGCTACTTTTTCTTGACTGCATTGGGCCTAGTTGGGTCCATCCATATCTCGCCGCAATTCTGATAATAAGGAAACGAGTTCTCGAAATATCTTGCTAGTAGAGTTTTTGAATTTTAGCTATTATTCGTACTTGTATTATTCACCTGCTTCACACGTCTCTTCTGGCCTACTGCTTTACATGTTTGCCATTGCTCCTCAGATTGATGGTTCACATTGACAATTAGTGCGACTTTATTACAGAGGTAGTCAGCGGCAGAGGACGTGTGCAATGACTCCAAAAGACGGTTCGTTAAGGTCAAAAACTAGACAAGATGATGGCGCTTCCTTACTCTTTTCAGGTGATGATTTCTCTTTTCCTGTGTGGAGGTGGAATTTCCGAAAAGGTTTCTGTCGATGAAACCTTCCTGCCAGTACGGAATACATGTGATAAAGAAACAAAATATTTTATGAGCATAGTATGACTTAGATTTAAAATCTGCTTAAAGTTTTTAACGTTTTTGTTCCTCCTTTAGTCCATAACTTAAGATACATGTAAGTTTGGTTTTTGTCATCAGAGGTATTTACTTACTGGTCGGCACTCATTGTCTAAAGTTTCTTAAGTATTAGCACATCTTTCATCTCAATTTGCTAAATCACTAACATGAGTCTTCCTAACCGCTTCTGCGTCAGAGCCTTCTTTTTCTGCTCCGGTTTCCGCACCCTCGACTAAGCGATTCAATAACCGATACGGTCATCTCAACAACTTAGAACCCATGCAAGAACTATCGGAAGAGTTTGAGTCTCAGACAACTTCTAGCACCATCTCTTGCCGGTCTCGAAGCAATCCATTCTTGGAATATTCATCTTCCCAGTTCAAGGAAAGTGAGACCGCTAATCAATTATGTCACCATCGTGAACTAGATGGCGAGGTCTCGCCTACGGATGAGTGTAACGCAGCTGAGGTAAACAAATCTTCAGACCGAAGACTTGCAACAGCAATGCACAAGAATTCCGGTAACATGAGCCCTCCTCCAGCTCGACCCAATACTCCTAAGCGAAGTGCTGCTTCACATCCATCCTCCTCGCCCAAAAGGAATGAAATTCAAACGGCTACAAAGGTAGTCTCGTGAACCCCAGTTCCTACTCACCAGTGTTTGTGTTCCAATGTAAATATTTTCATCAAACTTCGGTAGCAGCTTCTCACGATGGACTCAAAATGTTGCAGAAGAAAAGTGCTAGGCAGCCCAGTGTGCCTGGGTCCACGTACTCATTTGACAATGCAGACACAGCCCCATCGTCGGGATCCTCTTTAAGTCGAACTCAAGTGCAATCTCCTCGTAGGCACAAAGAACCAGATCATCCTCAGCCCCAACCTCCGTCGATAACTTATCATGGAGGAAGGCCTTCACGACGAGCGACTGAAAGCGTGATTTCTTATAAGGAGCCCTCTCTTGTGTCTAAAATGCGGAGACCTCATTAGCACTCAATCAGAAAAAGATATCTTTTACAGTCTCATCCTTCAACGTTCCTTTAGTGTAGGGGAGTTCCTTTGCAGCCAGAGTTGCATCCTCCACAACTCGGCTATGTGAAAAAAGCAGCCTACAGTTTGTTCTAATCGAATCTTGCAGAACACTCTATTGTCTGGAGTAGTCGCTGCGCGACTTAGGGGCAGTAGGAGAGGAATGTTCTCTTCTAGTTGCATGTGCTAAATCACTCAGTTTAGGATGGCTGGATCTTCGAAAGAGACGACGGCAAAGAGGCTATCCAGGTAGCTTTGTTTGTGCCTTCGATCATGGCTCGGGCAATTATGAATTTTTGTAATACAAGATGATCCTCCCTTGAAAACGTGGAGTTGTGCTAGTACTGTGACCGAATAAATGTACTGCACCTGGATATAACACCGATTATTAGAAACCTCCTCGGGGACGCATACGCTGGATATGGATGATGGACTATGTCTAAGGTTGGGAACCTAAAAAAAATCTCTTACCAACCAGGACAATAATTCCTGGAAAATGTGCGTGAAATGCGCAGCATATGTGATCCTTTCTGCCCAGATGTTTGTCTGCCCAGTGCTCTGTCGTCACTTTTGGTGCCTTTTTTTACTGTTTGGTCTGCCCTTTGCTCTCTTGTGTTAAACCTTCGCCTTCTTTGTTTCTGTTGTTCTTTACAACCATTGCCGTCGGTTCCTAGCCCTCTTATTTAATTTCGGATTGTGCTTCTCGGTTTACATGGCTTGTCTTGTCGGAAATTGCTTAATTTGTCATGATATTATGGTTGTGATTTTGGTTTACTACAGCAGAGAATATGTTGGAGAAAACCAACTCAGAACCACTAGCATTTTATCAAGCAAATAACAATCAGCTTCTGATATTGTGAACAATAGGAGGTGTTGAAAGAAGAGAATGCTTAGAAAGAAATTTTCTAAATTAAGATAGTAGCAAGATAGTAGCAAAATAGGTGATTAAAATTTTCATAGAGACGTGAGAAGTTGATGAGAATGCAATAATATAAAAACCATTAAAGAATTAATTTTTTAGTAGAATAGAAGGAAGACAAAACATAAATTTTGGAGAATATAAATCATTGCTATGAAAGTTGAGGCTCAAAGTCGTATGCTACTTTTAAATATTCATCATTTTAGTATTCATCTTTTTGAAATTTAAAATGCTACTTTCTTAAGATACATGCCATATAATATTGAAAGTTTGGAGACTTAACAGAAGTCTCAAAATTAAAGAGGTGTAGAGGGATAAGAACAAGTTTGGATGCAAATATTGTCTACCAAGAAAATAGTAAGATACATTTGAATTGCACTATTGAAAAATTAAGTTACAACTTAGTGAGAAGGTTATCACATTTTTTAAGCTTTTAACAAAACTTTTGATTTTTCAAAAAAATCAAATTGTTGACTCTTAGTAATCACTTTGATTTGGAATAAATATGTAAGTCAATACTATCTCTATGAAGGAGGACCTCTACATATGTCACAAACAATTCAGCCACCTCTATTATACCAAACTATAGCATCTATCACAAATACATGGAATCATGGAATTGCTACAATTTCAACCTATGAAATATATATGTCGAAACTGCTTGGTTGTAAGAAAACATCAACATAGCTTTCTAAAAGAATTACAAAATAAAGCACATAAGATATTCCAACTAATCCACTTTGATTTAGTGAGTTCAATAAAATATTTATCTCTTAGTGGCTCCAAATATTATGTGGCCATTATAGATGACTATTCTAAGAAGAGTTGGATGTATTTCATGAGATATAAGAACAAGACCTTGTAAAAATTTCAAGAATTTCAATCTCAAGTAGAGAACAAAATTGAAAAATAGATTTGTTGCATCATAACAAATCAAGATAGAGAGTACCTTTGTACCACATTTACTAATCACTTATTCAATTATGGAATACGTGAATAATTTATAATGGCTTGTATCTCTTAATAAAAAGGAGTCAATAAGAAAAAAAATCATACAATAATTGAAAGAACCCAATCTATGGTAATTATGAGCAAATGTTCCAAATTCTTCAAAATTAAGTTAATTAAATTACTAATTATCTTATCAATATTAATCCCATAAGAACAAACAATGGAACTACACTAGAACAAAAGTACTTGAATATCATATCATTAATAGAACATTTTTGCATATTTGGATCTCTAGCTTATTTATATATTAAATTGGGGAATAAAAGAAATTGTTGTTTCTTTTTAGACTACAACAATGAAAACAAGACTTGGCATGTATTTAATCCAACCACCAGCAAAGTTCATATCAACTACATTATTAACTTTGATAAATCACATATTGGATTTGAATCAGTTTAGCTACATATCGCTATCTTCAACAATGCTGAAATCTTTTTCTTAGCATACTCATCATGTGACAAAACATAGTTATGAACATCAACACTACTACCACCACAAGAATCACTTGCACAACAAATACATCAAGCAAAGTTTTCAATCAATATCAATAGCACCATTTTGGCTCTATCAAATACAAACAATAACAACAACAATAACAACAATGTAGACAACGAAACTCATGTATCTATTGTACAAGATAGAATAATTACTTGTACCAAACAACCTAATACAAAGTATTGAAACAACTATATGGTCAACACAAAATATGCCATTGAAATACAATCATATTTAGAAGCTATATAATAGTCAAAGTGAAGAAATGCTATTTATTAAGAAATAAAATCCATTTACAAAAATAAAATATAGTCCTTTGTTGATCCACATATAAGAAAACTCCAAACTTATCCAAACAGATTTTCAAAATCAAATCAAGATCCAATGGCAAATCTGACAAGTTCAAAGTCTACATAGTAGTCAAAAGCTTTGAACAAGTAGAAGACATCAATTACTTTGAAATCTTTGCTCTTATTATTTGATAGTATACTATTTTCTTTGTTATAGCTATTATTACATAAAAACAATAGTGACTCTTACATCTTAACATAAAAATCACATTTCTAAATGAAAAACTAGCCAAAGATGTATATGTACATATTCTTTTTAGATTAAAATATATATATATATATATAGATACTTTTGAAAAAGTGTACAAACTGCACCAAATTCTTTTTGGGCTACAACAAACACCTCAAGTATAATATGAAAGAATAGATAGCTATCTCAAAGAACAAGCCATCTAATTAATCAAAGAAAATCCAAATTTATATTTTACTATCCAATCTGGCTTCTATACCATTGTTCTTTTGTATGTTGATAATGTCATAGTTACCAATGATGATTTGGATGATCTTACAAAACTAAAGCACAACATGGTGAGCACCTTCTAAATGAATGACCTCAAAAATACTCAAGTTTATGTCAAGGATAAGAACTTGATGAAAAAACAATTCAGACAAGTGAGCCTTCAGTCAAAGGAAGATAACAAAATATAAATAAACAAGTATGTATATTGAAAGAGAAACTGGAATAGCTATTGCCAAAAGACAAAGAAACAAGAGACCCTTGAAACTAGACTCGAAGCAAGAAAGGAGTTGATAAGAGTGAAGAAGCCTTCACTCTTGTCTCTATATATACTATCTAACTAGGGGCTACGTGGCAACGTTCTATAGGACCTCCAATATGCGTTGACTTTGTAGAACACATGCCTTGACTTACAAGGTAAGTTTTTTTATGTGTGGGCCACATAGTTAGCTTGATCTTCAAGCTAATAACATGTGTGGCACATGGCCAACTTGTTGACCACGTTTCTAATCCAAAAAGTCAATCAAAGATACCTATGAAGTCAAAGCAATGTCTATGAAGCTTCTAGAAAGCTTTCATATTAAATACTATAGAATTAACTTACTTTTACCTATTTTTACTTACTTCTATCTATTTGTATATGTAATTACTAGCTTACATGATTATGTCCGTGACATTACCCCCCTTTCTAGGAACGAGTTCCACAAGGAGCGGTCATCATATATTGAGGAAATCTATGATGCGACGAATTATATTTGCTACATAATCTGATCTTTGTTCTCTTCGAAGATGATTGATAGGGCCTCTCAACCATCGATAGTATCCCATACCAAGTCGGGAAGACCACCCAATTATTTGATTATTGTTGAGGCCTTCATAACTTCTTTCGAATAGAATATTTGGAACACCATCAGGAGTTGTTCCTACCTCTAGCACAATCACCAAACATTGGGAGTCCCTTTCCAAATCGTGATACCAAACGCGTTGTATCTCGCCATCTATTCGAGGAAGAACATGTCGTTCTTGAAGATCTTCATCTCGATTTCGTCGTCTTGAAGGTTGTGACAATCATAATGTCTCATCCGGCAGGTCAACAAATGAAGGCTCTTGAGTCGAATCCACTGGTTGTTGGTTCTCCATCTCTTGAGCGTCACTACTACAAAGAAGCTATGAACAAGAATTGAAAGTAGAATGTTATCTTGCCTAGATGTTGTTTCTTTTATAAAGAAGGTTTTTATCTTGATTTTGATGGATGTCGTCAATGAAAAGCCTCCACCGCCTTTGCTACATTTGCAAGATTCTTTATTGGCTCCTATGTACGTTTACTAATACCATATCCGTGCTAATGGATAAAATATTCTAATTTATTTCGGCGCCGCCTTGAATCTAAGACTTCTTTTACTTCAAACTCTTTATTATTGTTCACTTCTATAGGAGGAGGTGGAACTAGTCATCTTCTTGATATGTCCACTGTCTTGTATGGTTCAAGAAGAGACACGTGGAATACTGGATGGATTTTCATTGACTCTAGTAGATGTAAACAATATGCAACTAGATTGATTTGTGCACAAATAGAAAATGGTCCTAGCCTTCAATAGTCCAACTTCTCACAAGGACGAGTGGTCTTGATATTGCGACGAAGTAGCCATACCTTATCATCCAAGACGAATGATGGTTGTTCCTTTCGATAGACATCCGCATTGAACTTTTGTTGTTCTTGAGCCTCTTTTAACTACGCCTTCATCGTTGCATATAGCTCTGATAAATGAATTGCTAAATCTTTCGCAACAGGATTATCAACTTTTGAAAAGTCAAAAGTATCAAGTCGTGGATAATAACCATAATTAGCAAAGAAAGGTGTTTGTTTTGTAGAAAAATGTACCGTATTATTATAAGCAAACTCTGTCAATGGAAAAAGAGTTGTTCAATCATCTTGTTGGTAATTAATGGTACATCTTAAATATTGCTCCAAAACTTGATTAACATGCTCCGTTTGTCCATCAGTTTGAGGATGGAATATCGAAGATAGTTTTATATCCACTTTTAGAATCTTGAAAAGAGTCCACCAAAAACTTGATACAAATTGAGTTCCTCTATCTGATATAATATCCTTAGGTAATCCATGATAGCGATAGATATTGTCAAGAAAGAGCTTAGCTGTTTCTTCACCTGTGATAGATTTTGTACATGGTACAATATGTGCCATCTTGGTAAAACAATCTACTATCATGAATATAGAGTCATAAGAACCTGAGATTGGAAGATCCATGATGAAGTCCATAGAAACAGAAGACCATGGTTATTCTGGAATGGGTAATGGCTGAAGAAGTCCAAAAAATCGATGACGAGGAGTTTTTAATCTTGAGCAAACATCACATAATTGTACAAAATCTTTAACTGCCTTCCATATTTGAGGCCACCAAAAATCCTTAGATATCAGCTCCAAAGTCTTATTATATCTAAAATGTCCTACTACTAGGAAGTCGTGACGAGCTTGAAGAATACGTAAACGTACTTCTCCTTCTGGAACATATAGGCGTCCTTTGAAATAGAGTAGCTTATTCTTGAATTCAAATTTATAGGGATCATGAGATTTAGAAGAATTATTCTTGATATCATGAACAAGAGGATCTGAAGACAAACTTAACTTAATTTGCTTAAGAAAAGTTAAAACAACAATCAATGTTGATTTTCTTGCTCGAAGATGAAATTGCTCCGGCTTCAAGAGAACCATTCTTTGTTGCTCAAAAGCTGCATCTCCTTCTTTTGGTGCAAGATAAGAACGTCTAAACAATGCATCGCACAAACCTTGTTGTTTTTCTGGCCGATAAGTGATGATGAACTCGAATCTTGATAAAGACATGCTCCAACGAGCTTGGCGATAATTTAACACGTGTGTTGACATAAAATATTCAAGGTTCTTGTGATCCGTATACACGGTGACAGGACTGGAAGCGCCTTTTAGATAATGATGTCATTCTTGAAAAGAATCGACAATTGCAAGAAGTTCTTTGTCGTGGATCTCATAATTGATTTCTGCTGCTGAAAATTTTCTTGAATGAAAGGCTACTGGATGAAGTTTGTCATCTGTTCCCATTTGTGATAAAATGGCATCCAGAGCAAAGTCCGATGCATCTGTTTCGATAAAGAATGCTTTAAAAAAATCAACATGATACAAGATTGGTGCAGAAACAAACGCTGTCTTCAAAGATTCAAAAGCAACTTTCTCTTCTTGATTCTATTGGAGTTTGTCTTTACAAGTCAAACGTGTAAGTGGAGCTACAACTCGAGAGAAGTCTTTGATGAAGATCTGATAGTAGTTGGCAAATTCCAAAAAGCATTGGACATCTCTTACCGTTTTTGGGATCTTCCAATCTATAATAGTTTGAACTTTCTTAGGATCCATCGTAAGTCCATCATTTGAAATGATATAACCTAAGAAATCGACTTGAGTAGTGTGGAATACACACTTTTTTATCTTGGCATAGAGTCCTACATCTCTTAACTTTTATAACACACGACGAACATGAAGTTCATATTCTTCTGGATTCTTAGAATAGATCAAGATGTCATCTAGATAACAAACCACAAAATCGTCCAAAAACTCTCAAAAAATATCATTCATTAGATGTTGAAAAGCTGCTGGTGCATTGGTAAGTCCAAAAGGCATAACGTTGTATTCAAAATGTCCATACCTAGTTCAAAACGCAGTCTTCCATTCATCTCTTTTTTTAATGCGTACTAGATTGTATGCTCCTCGAAGATCTATTTTTATATAGATCTTAGCTTGATTCAGCTGATCAAGAAGTCCAGATATTAAAGATAGTGGATACTTGTTCTTGATGGTAATCTTGTTGAGTCCTCGATAATCAATATACATCTGCAATGATCCATCTTTTTTCATCACAAATAGAATTGGAGCTCCTGTCGAAAATTTAGAATGGCATATGAAATTCTTTGCTAGATTTTCTTCAATATACTCCTTGAGTTCAGCCAATTCATTTTGTGATAAACTGTAGATTGGTCCGAATAGCGGTTGTGCTCCTTCTTGAAGGTCAATTGAGCAATCATAGGGACGATGTTCCGGGAGTGTATCCGCATTCTTTTTTTCAAATACATCTTGAAATTCTTGATATTGGCTTGGAATGCGGCTTGAAGTCTTTTCACCAGTAGAAATGGGTGTAGCATAAATAATATATGGTGATTCTTTCATAGCAGCATGCAAGAAAGATTTTGCACCTATAAATACAGGTTTAATTGAACTGGACTTATGGCTCTCTACTTGATTAACTACACTATTAATTATACTTTTAGAGAAAGTAAGAGTTTGGAAAATCCAATCTATTTGAGGGTTTTATTTTTCTAACCATGATAAACCTAAAATGATTGGATTAGAAGGAGATCTAATGATATTAAATACTACAAAACTATTATGACTATTGATTATTACTTCTATAGAAAGGATTTCGTGAGTAATATCTCCAGAAGACAATGGACGACCATCTATGACTTCTACATGAACAAGTTTAATTTTCTTTACTAAAGATATGCTATGTCTTTTAGTAAATTCTTCATCTAAAAAACACGATGAGGCTCCTGAATCTAACAAGACAGAGACTTTTTAATGTTTAGGTCCTAAAATAATATTTAATGTAAAACAAAGAGAGGGCTCTGAAGAGAGAATAGGACCTTTACTAGATGTTGTGCAAGGTTCCAGCTGCACGGTCCGTGTTGTAGCTGGACAAACTCGTTTTCCGACATATTATCTTCTTTCACAGCCATATTCCTCATTTTGTGATTGCATCATTTTTTTGGACAATGTTGAGCAGTGTGCTTTGATTCTCCACGATATACACATAATGTCATGGACATACATTGGAAGATTCTTCGAATATTCTTCTAGAATATTCTCTAAAGATTCTCTAAAGATTCCTTTAGAAGGTTCTAGAAGATTCTTAGAATATTCCCTAAAGATTCTCTTAGAAGGTTCTAGAATATTCTTAGAAGGTTCTAGAATATTTTGATAGATTCTAGGAAGTTGCTCGAGAAGTTTCCTAATTAGTAGTATATATAGGAGTCGAGGCTGAAGGGTTCTTCAGTCTCAACAACACATCTCTTGGAGTTCTAGCTCACCTTTCTGGTGTTGTTCTTGTACTCATCTGTTTAATCTAGTTCTGCCACTTCTTCTTGAACTTCTTGTTAGATTTCAAGTCTGTATTTTGTGTCCGTGACAGTTTGTCGAGACTACATTTTCACTGGTATCAGAGCTAGTTCCTTCTTGTTAGAGAGTGGATTATCCCTCTTCTTGAAGGTGTGCTAGTGTTTTAGAGGTTGCGGATTACCCTCCTCTAAACTGATATCTCTTCTTTCTCAATATTGGAGCCTTATTCTTCTTGGAGAGAGTGGATTACCCCTCATCTTGGAGTCTTAAGGCGTTTTAGAGGTTGCGGAGTACTCTCCTCTGAACCAATATTGTCCTCTTGTCAAAACTCTTTTTTCTTCTTTCTGAAGGTTAGCCGAAGGTTAAGACGTTAAAATGGCTGAAAGTTTGGAATCCAAACTAGACGCCATCATAAATGCTCTTGCCTCGTTGTCACATAGGACAACAGAGATCGAAGGAGTCATGGTAGGACTCCATAACAATGGAGCATCTGGGATAGTGCCATCTAAAGCATATCAGCCTCAAACTTCTGCGCCAGAAGAAGCAGTTCTACCTCCATTTCAACAAGATCGAGTAGTCCTACAACGAAAGGAGCCTCGAGTTAGTCTTCCGGATAAGTTTGATGGAACTCGTTCCAAGTTTTGAGGTTTTGTCAACCAAATCAGGTTGATAACAATTTTACAGCCCGAACGTTATCCGACGGAGGAAGCACGTGTTGGGCTTGTTGGAACCTTGCTTACAGCACAAGCTCTGTCTTGGTTTACTCCCTTGTTCGAGAAGCGATCGCCAATCCTGAGAACCTTTGAAACATTCTTGGAGGCGTTTGCAGAAGCATTTGGCGAGCATGATAAAGTTCGATGGGCTACAACAAAGATCCGATCGCTACGACAAGGAACACGCTCTGCATCAGTCTATGCCTCGGATTTCAGACAATTGGCAAGTGACATTAATTGGGGTGAAGAGGCGTTGGTGAGTCAGTTTTATTGGGGCTTGAAGGATGATGTGAAGGACTTGCTGTTATCTCTTCCTGATCCTCAAACGCTCAACGAAGCTATTAGCCAAGCTGTAAAGTGTGACAACCGACTATTTCAGCGTCGCCAAGACCAACGTCCAAGACACCAAATGACTCGTTACGACGTGACTATGTCTGCAAATAGCTTAAACTCACATTCGGAGGTAACAGACATGCAAATCGACACGGCACGTGTCTGATCTCTTACTCCAACAGAGAAGAAACGGCGTATGGAGGAAGGGTTATGTTTGTACTGTGGAGAAGAAGGTCACAAGGTTGGAAATTGCCCAAAGAAGCAAAATTGGCACCCTGTCAAGACTAGAAGTGCGATGATTCCGGAAAACGACGACGCCCAGCCACAGTAGAAACCGTGCGGCTGGACAATCTAATATCACGACAACAATCAAGTTCCTCCTTCTCTGTCCAACCTGCCCGTTGTTTTACAATTCCTTTGTTTTTAGGCCCTCAAAAACAAAAAACTTTAGCTTTATTGGATTCGGGGGCATCTACTTGTTTTTTAGATGAAGAGTTTGCTAAACGCCACAAGATCCGTTTAGTACAGAAGTCCAAACCTGTTCACGTAGAGGTGATAGATGGACGATCCTTATTGTCAGGCAACGTTACCCACGAATCAGAACCTATAGAAGTGGTGTTTAAGGACCATATTAGTCACGTTATTTTTAATATTATTACAACCCCATCAAGCCCTGTTATCCTTGGTCTTTCTTGGTTAGAAGATCATAATCCGTCCATTGATTGGAAGCTATGAAGGATAACATTTCCTGAAAAAAATAATAATAAACCTATTGGTAGAACCTACATGAAGAAATCCATGTTTATTGGAGCGAGAGCGTTCCTAAGATCGTCCAAGGAAGGCGCACCATTTGTCATTTATGCAGCTCCAACTAGCGGCGAGAATATCTCAACATCGAATATACCAGAGCAATATAGGGATTTTGAAGACGTGTTTCAGAAGAAGAACGCCGATATACTACCGGAACATCGACCATATGATTGCGCCATAGACTTAGAGGAAGGAGCGCAACCACCTTTTGGTCCAATATACAACCTATCGCAGATGGAGTTGGCAGAATTGCGGAAGTACATCGATGAGAATCTAGCCAAGAATTTTATTCGACATTCAAAGTCGCCAACTGGAGCACCAATCCTATTCGTGAAGAAAAAGGATGGCTCACTGCGGATGTGCGTGGACTACCGAGGACTCAACAAGGTGACCAAGAAAAATCGCTATCCCTTACCTTTGATCTCCGGCCTCTTAGATCAACTTGGACGTGCAAGGATTTTTACAAAGATTGATTTAAGAGGAGCCTACAACCTTGTGCGAATCAAAGAAGGAGATGAATAGAAGACAGCCTTTCGTACAAGGTATGGCCATTTTGAGTACAATGTCATGCCTTTTGGTCTTACCAATGCTCCAGCGGTCTTTCAACATATGATGAACGACATCTTTCGGGAGTACCTCGATGACTTTGTTGTCATCTATCTGGATGATATTTTGATATTTTCTAAGAATGAAGAAGAATATGAGAAGCACGTTTGTTTGGTTCTTGAAAAACTATGCGAACGAGGACTCTACGCCAAGTTGGAGAAGTGTCAATTTCACCAGAATGAGATGGAATTTTTGGGCTTCATTGCGACTACAGAGGGCTTGAAGATGGATCCAAAAAAGATAGAAGCAATTATATCTTGGAAAGTTCCGAAGATGGTTAGAGATGTTCAGTGTTTTCTTGGATTTGCTAACTTCTATTGGATCTTCATCAAGAATTATTCTCAAGTTGCTGCACCACTCACGCGTCTAACAAGCAAAGACAAGCTCAAATGGGGATCACAAGCAGCAAAAGCATTTCAAGATCTCAAGACGGCATTCACTACGGCTCCAATCTTGGTACACCCTGACTTTGCAAAGGCTTTCTATTTAGAGACCGATGCTTCAGATTTTGCTTTGGGAGCTGTGCTTTCACAGATGGGCATAGACAAGAAGCTTCACCCAGTTGCGTTCTATTCACGAAAGTTCTCTGCTGCTGAGATCAACTACGAGATCCACGACAAAGAGCTGCTTGCTATAGTGGATGCCTTCTAAGAGTGGCGTCACTTCCTCGAAGGAGCTGCACATCCAGTAACTGTTTATACGGACCACAAGAATTTGGAGTACTTCATGACAGCTCGAATTTTGAATCGTCGTCAAGCTCGATGGAATATGTCTCTATCACGATTTGACTTTATTATCACCTACCGCCCTGGAAAACAGCAAGGATTATCTGACGCATTATCGAGGAGATCGTATCTTGCGCCAAAGGCTGGAGAAGCAGCGTTTGATCAACAATGTACAACATTGTTGAAACCAGAAAAATTCAGGATTTTTGCTACTGTTGCAACTATCGATGATGGCTTCCTCAGCGAGGTACGTACTGCGACCATTGAGGATTCTATAGCTCTTGACATCAAACAACGTGTCGATAATGACAAGTTTAAGGTGGAGGGAGATCTTCTGTATTTTGAGGAGCAGTTGTATATCCCAAAAGGACCAACTCGACTCCGAGTACTTCAATCTCGCCACGACTTTCCAGCTGCGGGACATTTTGGATTCAACAAGACTTTGGAGCTCATTTCATGAGATTTTTGGTGGCCCCAAATGTGGAAGGATGTGAAGGAATTTATCCTTTCTTGTGATGTTTGTTCAAGATCCAAGATCCCTCGACATCGTCCATATGGACTTCTCCAGCCATTGCCTATTCCGCATCGACCATGGTCTTCAGTTTCTATGGACTTCATTACGGATCTACCGCCATCGAATTCATTTGACAGCATCTTTGTTGTGGTGGATCGATTTACAAAGATGGCGCATTTTGTGCCTTGCAAGAAAACATCGTCAAGTGAAGACACCGCAAGACTCTTTCTTGATAACATATATCGTTATCATGGCCTACCAGATGATATCGTGTCGGATCGAGGTACTTAGTTTGTATCCAAGTTTTGGAGGTCCCTCTTTGAGATATTGAAGGTGGATATTAAGCTCTCTTCGGCTTTTCATCCTCAAACTGACGGTCAAACGGAGCGGGTGAATCCAGTTTTGAAGCAATATTTACGATGCACCATCAACTATCAACAAGATGATTGGACTGCATATCTACCGCTTGCTGAGTTCGCATACAACAACACTCTTCATGCGTCAACTCAACAAACACCATTCTTCTCCAACTACGGATACCACCCCAAGCTCGATTTATTGAGTTCTTCAGCAAATAACAACCCAGCAGCTGAAGGATTTGTGAAGCAACTATCGGAGCTTCAAGCGACGTTGAAGCTTCAATTGCAATCTGCCCAAGAGAGTTACAAGGCATCTGCAGATAAATATCGAAATGAGGCGCCTACTTTTAAAGTTCGAAGTAAAGTATGGCTTCTTCGATGGAATATCAAGACCAAGCGGCCATGTGAAAAATTGGACTATCGGAGATTAGAGCCATTTGTTATCGAGAAGCAGATCAATCCGGTGGCATATCGTCTGGAGTTACCAGCTACTATGAAGGTACATCCAGTCTTTCACGTGTCTTTGTTGGAACCTTATCGAGAGTCAGCTTTTCTCCAAAGAGTACAAAGTCCGCCACCAAGTATCGAAATTGAAAACCATGAGGAATACGAGGTGGAAAAGGTACTAGATTCACGGCGTAATAGAAGAAAATTGGAGTATTTAGTGCATTGGAGTGGATACGACATCAATGAACGAACGTGGGAGCGTGCCGAAAATCTTGCCAATGCGCCAAAAAAGGTACAAGAATTTCATCAACGATATCCTCATAAACCTAAGCCGATTCAACGATAGCTTCTTGCTGAAGCTTGCTCATCAAGTAGCATAAAAAGGGAGGAAGGCACCTCCAAAACCCATAGTTCGATAGTGTAGAACTTTGTTAGCAACTATAGTTTGCTCTCATCATTTTAGCCTTTAGACATGGATAGTCAAGATACTACACTTGTTATGTCATCTCAAGCGACTAGCTCACGAAGACGACCGCAAGATGAAGAACCGCCTGCACCACAACGACGTCGGAGGATACCGAGCAACAGATCGCTAGTAATTGTATTTGAGGTCGAGCCTGCCTACGATGGTCAGCCAGAAGGTGTGTTTGGAGGACAGTTTCACAATGAAGACACAGAAGTCCACGCTTGGTCAGAGGTTGAAGGTGTTGGTCACTACCGTTGGCTCCAAGGGCCGATGAATCATTTGCCTCGCGAACAACAATTGGAATTCATAGCGGATGTGATGCGACAGATTTTCATTTTCTTGCGTTGGTATTGACAGATAACAACATTGCTTCTCGGAGACCTCGAAGCTAGAAGAGGAGGTGATGTCATGGACATACATTGGAAGATTCTTCGAATATTCTTTTAGAATATTCTCTAAAGATTCTCTAAAGATTCCTTTAGAATGTTCTAGAAGATTCTTAGAATATTCCCTGAAGATTCTCTTAGAAGGTTCTAGAATATTCTGATAGATTCTAGGAAGTTGCTCGAGAAGTTTCCTAATTAGTAGAAGTTGTTGGAGAAGCATCCTAGTTAGCGGAAGTAGCTCGAGAAGCTTCCTATTCAGTAGTATATATAGGAGTCGAGGCTGAAGGGTTCTTCAGTCTCGACAACACATCTCTTGGAGTTCTAGCTCACCTTTCTGGTGTTGTTCTTGTACTCATCTGTTTAATCTAGTTCTGCCACTTCTTCTTGAACTTTTTGTTAGATTTCAAGTCTGTATTTTGTGTCCATGACACATAATCCTTCTTGACGATGACGAGTCTTTTCTTGCTTAGTAAGAGATTTGAAACGTACTACATCAATTTGCATATTCTCTACTTCTGAATGTATGTGTTGAAGAGGTGTTGATATTGCCATTGAATTATAGTAATGTTGAGGTCCACTTGTACAGTTCTCAGATCGGAATTCAAAAAGGTGATTGTCGCACTTCTTAGCAAAGTCAATTGCTTGACTCAATGTTTGAGGATCAGATAAGTTGAGTATTAATTTTTTTACCTCATATTATAATCCGTAGAGAAATTGACTTATAAGTGCAGCATCATTCCACTTGATATCAGTTGCAAGTTGTCAAAATTGTGAAGCGTATAACGTTACTAATCGATTGCCTTGTCGTAAAATACAGATCTTATTGGTTGCAATACAAATTGCATCATATTCTCCATACATAGATCAAAACTCCACCAAAAAAGCCTCTAGATTATCCAATATTGGATCTCGTCATTCAAGAAAAGATAAAAACCACGATAGTGCTGAACCTGAAAGAAGCGTACTAATGAATCTAACTTGCGATCCTGGAGTTGGATAGCTTTGGGGTTGAGTTCAATCACAAGTTGCACTTGATTGATAAATCCTCGAAACTTGGATTTAGTGCCATCAAACTTCTCGGGTAGGGCAATTCTTGGTTCTCTAAGATTTAAAGGGCGTTCCACCATAGGAAAAAGGACATGGTTTGGTGCAAATGTTGAAGCAGCTCTAACCATACCTATATCTTCACTTCCTGCCAATCTTGTTGCTCTTTTTGGTGGTAAATTGAGTTGATGCATCGCAAGTATTAATTCCCTCAATTGCTCTTGCATTTGTGCCATTGCACTCTTCATTTCAATAAGTTGTGCCATGATAATACTTAGAAGAGAGAAGATGTCTAATATCACTCAAGATAAATAGAAGAGAGGACTTTAGAACAAAGAAAATACTAAGGATAATATCAGTTTAGAAGAGGGTAATCCGCAACTTCTAATATGCTTGTATCTTATCAAAAAAAAAGGGGTAATCCACTCTTAATCAAGATTAGACAATGCTTTGATATTGTAGGTGTACTCTTGTCAATCTGTCAAGGACAAGAATTCGATGAAAAAACAATTCAGACAAGTGAGCCTTCACTCAAAGGAAGGTAACAAAATATAAATAAATAAGTATGTATATTGAAAGAAAAACTGGAATGGCTATTGTCAAAAGACAAAGAAACTAGAGATCCTTGAAACTAGACTGGAAGCAAGAAAGGAGTTGACAAGAGTGAAGAAGCCTTCACTCTTGTCTCTATATATACTAGGGGCTACACGGCGATGTTCTATAGGACCTCCAATATGTGTTGACTTTGTAGAACACATGCCTTGACTTACAAGGCAAGTTTTTCTATATGTGGGCGACATAGTTAGCTTGATCTTCAAGCTAACAACATGTGTGGCACATGGCCAACTTGTTGACTACGTTTCTAATCCAAAAAATCAATTAAAGACACCTATGAAGTCAAAGTAGCATCTATATAGCTTCTAGGAAGCTTCCATATTAAATACTATAGAATTAACTTACTTTTACCTATTTTTACTTACTTCTACCTATTTGTATATGTAATTACTAGCTTACATGATTATGTCCATGATAGTTTATCTTAGAGTTAAGCTCTACTATGATAAGTTAAGTATCTACTTTTATCAAAGATAGTATATAGACCAAATATTAAAAAAATTCAACCTTATGCATTGCAAACCTTCAAAAGTTCTCATGAATTTGAATACAAATCTTCAAAAAGAAAAATGAACAATTCTAGTAGATTCCATACCATACCAAAGCTTTATTAGAGGCCTTTCATATACAACCATTAGTTAATAGAATAAACAATATGCAATCATGTATATCTCAAGATTCATGCATAATCTACAATTGACATATATGATAGTAACAAAAAAAAAGATTTTTAATATTTAAAAAAAATAAAGAATTTGAAATATTTTATCCTGCCAAGGATATAGGATGACTAATTAACTTCACAAACATTTATTAGACAAGACATGTTGATTTCTAAAAATCTACATTTGGAATATTTTATAAGCTTGACTCCTTTACTACAGTATAGTTGAATAAGTTATAATCAATAATTGCTCTTTCAACTACAAAATCTGATTAGCATATACTTTGAGAGGTGGTCCAAAACATCACATATCATTGGATGCTATTGAAGGAATTATAAGTAAAATAAGACAAAACCATTATATTATTATGTAATAATATAAGTAGCATTAAATTTATAAGGAATACAATTATGTATCATTATATTAAGTACATTGAGTTAGACCATCACTGCACACAAGAAAAACATCAAAACAAAAGCATTGAAGTTTAATACATTCCATCTCAAGCATAATAAGTTGATATTTTCACAAAATCTTTAGAAGAATCAGCCTTTATTCAAAACAAGGAAGTAATTGGACTCAAGAAAATTTCACCTAAAATATAAGATTTTAAAAGGTTAAACTTCTTTAATTTATAAATATAATAGTAACCACGAGAATATTAAAGTATTGTCAAAACTACAAACTTATGAAATTCTTCACATTTATCTTAGAACCAAATTTCATTTAAGATACTTTTTAAAATTTCTTTACTTGAGCTTGATACTTAGGCCAAGAAAGATAAACATCCACTTGATATTTTCTTTATATTGCATAAAAACATTAAGACATTTGATAGGCAATTTTGTGGAAGAGATCAAATCCTAATGAGCTCTCATATAAAACCACAATCTTTTATATTTCCAACCATTTTATAAGACATGCATTAAGCTCTCTTAAAATTCTAGTACAAAAAAATGCTAATAGCACCCACAATAATAAGATTTGATACAATTCATTGCACAACTTACAACAAAAAATTGACAATGCCTACATTCCTAGGAAAAAAATGTAAAACTATACATTGAATAGAAGAGATTGTAGTCAATACTTTAGCTTCTATAATTATATACAAATTAGCCTAAAATTAATATTTACTAGTATCATATCTTCTATTGTTGATTCAAGAAACTTGATTACCTCTATGAACACCATATTAAAACAAGACATGTTGCACAATCTAAGCACTTGTTAAAGAGAGGATATTAGTATTATCAACCTATGTTGAGCAAAATTGCTCCCATAAGATGCAGTTATTATTTGCTGGTATTAATAATTTTTTCATTCAACAATCATTAGTTTTAAATGATTATATTTAAATAAATATCATATCTTCACTGATTCATTCTACTCGTAGATTAAATTTGTCATTTTATATATTTGGACTTTTTATATTAACAAACTTTTTTTAATTTGGATTAATTATATTTAAATTTAGTAATACATGGAATTTATACTGGCATAAAAATTGCCAATGAAGATATCAAGCTCTACAAATAAAATACAACTTTATTGCCTTTATAACATATAAGCTTTTGACATTGTTTTATTAAGTCATCAATCATTTCTTGATAAATTGACTTTGTATTTCATAAAAAAAAATTAAATAATTATTTAATGAAGATATGAATGAAATAAATTATTTATTTTTAAAATATTAGCAAAAATTTGTACATTGCATTATTAATACAACATAATAATAAGCTATATACAAATATACATGGAATTATGAAAGATTTTTAAGATCTAACCACTAGATTATTGAAGAGTAAATGGAACATAAATATAGAGTTGGATAATATATTTAGTATAATTTTTTTATTGTTTCATTTTTTTGCATGGAATTAATTAAGATGGATTATCTTATGCAATTTCTTCTAAGAAGTTATGTTCATTGTCTCTTGTCAAAGTATCACAAGCATAGTATATTATCTAAGTTTTTTAGACTTAAATTTACCATATCATAAGGTATGTTAAGAGAAAAAAATCATTGCACAAAGGATTTTGTTGATATCTATTTTAAATGGATATTATTGATAAACAAACAAGTTGTTGATAAATGGTAGTAAGTTGTATTCTTATGAATAGAAAAGCTTTTGAGAAACTTGTCAAATGACATCTTTGATCTTTGTTTTAATTATACCAAAGATTATTTGAAAAACAATTGAATATTAAAAAAAAAAAACCTTTGTCATAATTCCATTAAGATCAAAAAATAATATCTTAAAGAGTGATCAAATGTAATTAGTCACAGGCTTTGTAAGTTAAATTATGGATTATAAAGGAATTTAGGCATCTAATAATTATGAATACATATGGTATTCTTTGTATTGCAAAAAGATAGCTCGTCCATTCTTGACCAACTCTCATTTCCAACCTATAATGTGGAATATTTTTACAAGTCTAATATCTTATATATGACCAGTTCTAATATTCTATTATTAAAAATGAATTAGAAACTAGTTAAAATAATACTAAGATCTAAGTAATATATAAAATTCATTGTACTTAGAATGGATATGCATGTACTTAGCTATGTGCAATAAGGGCCTAGATTTGATGCTTATAACTTTGAAAATAAAAGTTTTTGAAATAACTAGGATTCAATGCACTATGTTTAAAAATGAGACTCTTAATAATAGATAAATAAGGTGGTTTAAAAAGTGTTACTTGGAATTCATGATGAAGGTGGCATAATCCCTTGTATCTTCTAAAACAAAGGCACTATACAAAAAAAATGTATAAAACTTCTATGATAATTTATGTGAATTATATTAATTACATGAATATTCTCCAAATAAGCTGTGAAATTATAATGAGTCTAATATCTAAGAAGAAAGAAATAGTGATGCACTTATCATAGCTCAAAGACGTGTTTGTTACATATATCTAATTATTCTATATTAAAGAGAATGGCTATCAATATTGATATGTGTCAATGCAATGAAATTAAACATAATCTCTTTTTATATTTTTAGAAGATAATATTATCATACTGTAATTGCTTATAATATGTAAAAATTAGTTAGAAGATATAATATGTTCATAAGTCTTGGTCTATGTTAGAATGGTTAATACATTAATTTAAAGAGAGTGAATATAAGAAACTTTATTTTGAGTTTTATCTATTTTGATTATAGCATTTAAAAAAATATATAGAACCTACATATTTAATATGAAGCCTTGAGAAGAGATTAGAGTCTAAACATAAAAATCTTGACTAATAAGAGGCTTATTGGAAGGGATGAAATCAAGACATCGTCGGATGAAGGCAAGGAATGGAGATCTTTATTCCTATTGGTTAAAGGCCATATCCAATGGACTTCAAGGAGGCTACTTGGGGCCTTATTAGAGATTAGGGTTTTTTTTCGAGGTTATTTGAATTTTGGAGACTAGCACCAACAAGTTTAGATTTTTGGATACAAATTGGATGAAAAATTTGTGTGGTTTGGAGATTTTATGAAGGAGTTATTGGCACTCAAAGTTAAGGTGTCAATTTTGTACCGACTGTCACTCTTTAGGGCATAACATACGTTTAAAAAGAGAAACAAAAGATTGGTGATTGGGATTGGAGAGAGCACTTTCTTGACTACACTTTTCATGTACTATTTGATGAATTTGGAATTTGGATGAAGAAATTATAGAGAGTTGAAGTCAGTGCATTCAAATCAAAAGTAGTAAGTAAGTGATTTTATTCATAGTAATGATTGGAGCCATATTTTAAGTATTTGGACGAATTTTTGGCTCAAACCTTTTAGAAAAGGTAGACTATTGTGTTGAAGAGCTATATATACAAATTTTGTGGTATTTGAGTGCTTAGTTTGTGAGATATAAAGAAAATTGCATGTAGGTGTATTAAAATTAGGATTTGAAGCTACTTTTAGGTTTTTGGTGATATCTTAAGATCTGCAACAAATTTATAGTTGAAATTTGTTGTGATAGTTTTTAGAAGTACATCAGTACTTCATGTAAAATTTGAGTATGTTTGAATAGTTCGATTAAAAGATATGAGTTGTTGAAATTTGGAAATAATATCTGATAAGGATATATAAGAATTTAGAGGTTTTTATTATATTTTGGATGTTTTTGGGAACTTAAAGACCTATATATTTGGTGTAATTGCTCCTAAAAGATTTATGTACATATGTATATACAAACTTGGTCTTTTTTATCTCAAGTCTTGATTGAGCAATTAATAGCAGCTAAGAGCCCAGTGCTTTCTTGAGGCAAATTCTTTCTATCATGACAACGTTCTTAACAAAACTACATAGAATAATATAAAGCAGGAGCAACAATGGCAATGCAACCTAAGGCTTGGATGATAAGTTATTTATTTTTTGCATGAATTTCTTAGTTTATTAAGAGCATAGAATGACTTCGTGGTATTTTTTCTCCTAAAGACTTCTACTAATTATTGATAGATATGCAAGCCATGTTACTATTGAAGTCGCAAAATTTACACAAGACATAAGATTAGACATTCTAACCTTATTATCTCACATATTGTACTCCATGTAATCTCTAGATACATGTATGTTCAGACCATACAAGACCTATATTAAGGAGTATTAAGAATATTGAGTATCTAAACACCTAAATCAGCTTATATAGAAACAAAATCTCATATATTGGATGTCCATGTGCTTGAAATGTGCTTTGTTAATGTATATATTTTCTAAAGGATTTAGCTTTACTAGAATATTTTTGCTTAAGTAAATAATAATACACAATCATATAAGTCCAATTAAATCATACATACAATATACATAATAAATTAAACAAGGTGAAAACAACATAGTTGGAAATTCCATTGAAAATAAAAGTTGGAGTATGGAATCAGTCAATAAAGACATACTTGCTTTACTACTTTATGATATTGTAGTAAACTTAAAGCTAGCTCCAATTCTATCATTGAATATTTTTTTGTTAATATAGATAGATCAAGTTTGAAATTAGCAAAAGAAATTTGTAAATTAAATCATGCATGCCTTAATTTGGAATCCATAATTCACTTCCTAACCTTGCCTACCATCATAAAAAAGTCCAATTTAAGAAGACGCAATATAGATTTTGTAGTAGGTTTTTTTAAATCATTAATATTAACTTTGAAAGCATATATGAACATTATGTAGTAAATCCAAGAACAACATATTGAATAAAAAAGAAAGAAAGTAAGAACGTATATTTAACAAGAATAGTTAGAATACAAAAGATTAGTAGATATGAAAAAAAAAATGATTTTAGGAAAAACTTACTAAGTTTTAGTAGCAAAAAAATCGACCTCTAAGGCTATTAAGCAGGAGGTTGTGGTAGAAGAACACATCTACAAAGATGTGGAATAAGATGCTATAATAAAAGAATTTACTAATAAGGTGCTAGAATAAAAAGTGGCATACAAAAGCAAAGGTGAAGACACAACACTAAGTCCTACATACACAATAAGAATCCTTATAGATACAACAACAAGGCTTATAAGTAAAGGCATGTGTATTGTAGAATATCAAGGAGTTGCAAAGATTGTAGGAATAATTTGGCACCAATATTCTAATATAAAAAGAAGGAATATTATCTAGTCCTATCAGTATTGCAAGGAATCATCAGACAAATTTGGCGCCAATACTCTAGTATGAAGTATAAAGGAGAAAAAGAGATGGAGAGAAGAAAAAAAAAAAAAAAAAAAAAAAAAATGTGTTGTTGTGGAAACAAGTTAGGATTGTTGATGCAAAGAATCCAATATGGAGTATAAAGGGACAACAAAATTTGAGGCCTTTTGTTCAATATACATGGTTGCCAAATTTGGATCCAAAATTGAATAGAAATAAATCATATATTAATTTACAATATATGCCCTTGCCTTGTCCTATACTAATTCAACAAACATCTTATAACTGGATACTTCATCAAAGCATGTAAAATACATAACAAAGCCAATTTGTATTTTATCACATCCTCTAATATATAGCTTGCAACTCGTCAAAAATCCTCATATTTTTTTTAAGAAGCATGTTTTAGAATTTATTATCCCTATACAATCTATATTGCAATTGTAATAATTGTACATCCATCAAAACCTTATAAATTTGTAATACATTCAAATATCTTATTTGTGGCCTATGCAACTTCATGGTAGAAAGAGATTTTAAGAAAGCCATTGGAGTAAGGCCTAAAGATGGAAGATGTGTAAAATAGGATTTGAAGATGAGCTAAAACAAGGAAGAATAGTAACAAAAATCCAACTCAAAAATAGTGGATTAGTTACAACTTGATGTATAAAATTTAATTGCTTCATCTACATATTAAAATTCTTAGATAGCACAAAATTAGGTAAATTTTGATTGTTATATGCCCAAGGTAATCACACTCACTTGCAATGGTATTATTTGTTTATGGAGCCTATACCTGCCTATAGATGACACTCATCAAAATACCTCAATGGCATAATGTTAGAATAGCAATAAACAAGGAAATAATGTACTATTATAAGGCCACCAAAATTAACTAAGATATAGTAAGGTAAAAGAATATTTAAGTATAAAGAAAGCACAATAAAAAAGTCAAGAATTAACACAGTACTCAGTGGATCTTAAGTAGTAGCATCACAAGTTAGATAGTATTGGACCAAAAGTTGTACAATTTTGACTAAATAATAAATTGAGCCTTATTTCTTTTTTTATCAGCATATATGACATATCTAATCTTGCAAGATCTTTTCATATACTTGCTAATAATTTTGAAAGGCCAAGTAACATTTGAAAACCATACTATTGAGTATTACATATTTCATATCTCTTCATACTCTAATTCCTTTGCTTTTTTTAACCAATGTGAGTTTGACAAGTAAAAATTAGAGTATGAAGAGATATGAGATCTCTTCTTAAATAATGTAATTCTGACAAGCAAAACTAAAGAGAAGCCACCATTGTCTCTAAAGAGGCCAAAAACTTACATAATTGGTTACAAAAATATATTATAATGATGGAAGATCATATGTAAACAATTTTACAAGAAATGTCACAATGTTACAAAGAACTTATACAAGTAGCCATGATTTCATGAACTTGGGTCCTACACACCTCAAATGCAATAACCAAATAAAGAGATGGAAGGGGGCCATGGCCAAATTCTTTGAAAAAATCCATCCACAACCTCCATTTCAATCATAGTGATGGTGGTCAACTTGAGACAATTTATCCTTAAATATCCCAATTATAATTACATAGGTGATTCCAATAAATATATTAAAGCATACTTAATTATAGCAAATATTAATGAAGTCCTATTGTTAAAAAAATAGAAACAAATATTTAAAATAATATTACAAGAAGTAGATATTACAAGGTTTTTATCTTTTATTTGTAAGCATCTCAAGACTATTTGAGAAGAATTTGAACTAAGTTTCATAAAAAGATTTAGGCACATAAAAAATAATGACAATATTTTATTAGATTTATTTAAAAATTAAGCAAGCTAGTCACAACATAATAGAAGATTATCTAAACTAGTTTGTAAATCTTGTGAAAAAATATGATGCTATTTCTATTGACTCCATCCAAACCTTGTGATTCAAATAAGGCTTATAGCTTGATATTAGGCAATACATGATATACATGTGATCCAAAAGTAAGGAAGAAAATAATTAAAGCCACTCTTAAGATTGAATACACATTATCATTTGCATGAGAATTCAAACAAAGAAATTCAAGTAGAATGCCAATAAAATATAAATATTATAAAAAGATGTATTTTAAAGAATATTAATAGAATCTTTAAAATTCAAATAATTTTTTGAATAATATTCAAGAAAAAACCAACTATTATGATTATATAATTAGAAAAAGAAATTGAGTGCATCACATTTTATCTTCAACATAACAAAAGATCAAACAATTGATTAATATAGATAGACATATATTCTGCATGTTGAAGAAATCATTGAATCAACAATTCTACTTATACAAGATAATGATGGATAAAATATCAAAATCAACAAAATTTGTGTCAGAGAAGAGTAACCATTACAAACACTGAAGTCTGTATTTATTGACAATATCAATAATAGAAGCCAAATATGCCATGATAAATACTCAAGATAATCAATGCCAATCTGAAATACCTACAAAAACAAAATGAGATTTTTGTCTCCCATATACTACAAAACATTGAAAGTTACTTGAAAAGATTTGCAAACAAATATAATAATAACTACACATGGACAAGGCTATAAAATTAATTGACTCTAATGTTGAAAAAATTGCAATTAGTGACATACTCAAGAATATTATATTTATGATTTTGATCACTCAGTTATTCAAATTAAATTCCAAAATATTGACGTATCTAAAATATGAGGCATGTCTCAAACCATCACTACAAGTAGTTGCAGACTTAAATGATGCAACTATAGATCTCAATGCTACAATTATCAAATTTTGTATTGAAAAGCATCAGTTAATTAATGTACTTGTAGATGGAAGATCCAGCATTAATATCATGGCAAATTATATCAGCAAGTTACTTAGTCTCCTTCAATTTAAAGTAACTTCATTTATACTTTATATAATAACAATGCTTGAATTAAGCTTCTTGAGATATTATGAAACATAATCATTATGATCCAAGAGATTTAAGCACCAACTATCTTTTCAATGATCCAGATGCCTGGAAAGAGTCTCTTCTATGTCATCTTAAATAGACCATGGTTATAAGAAATAAACGCATCTCATAATTGATTCAGCAATAAAATCACTATTTACCACCAATATCAATAAGCACATATTTATGTCAATAGATGTATTACTTAAGAAAAAACCTCAAAAACTTAATAAATTACATGCAATGATTAGACCTCTAGATTATACTAAGATCAGGAAGTGCTAGTATTTGCACTAGAGCCCCACTTGACTCTTATTACAGAAATGAATATCTATGAAATTCATTATTAAGCTTCAAGACTATCTTATCATTAATGAACAATTGACATATACTAAATTTGAAGAAAAAATGATCATAAGATGGTTGTATAATTTTAATATATATATATATATATATATATATATATTAACATTCTAACATCCTTGGAATCTAATTACATTAAAATAAATGTTGATACATCTAATGACATAAAAACCATTTTGATTGTATTGTTTCATGAATATCAAGACATATTTTTTTGGTCACACAAGGATTTGAGAAAAATACCTATAGAGATAGCATAGCATCAAATCAATTTTATCCTTAATGTTATACCAATTTAATAGAAGTAATATCAAATGAATCCTAACTAGGCACAAATTATAAAGTAAGATCTACATAAACTCCTACAAGCCAAATTTATTTTACTTGTGGATTCTCACCTTTGGTTGTCACCTATGGTAATCATCTTCAAAAAATCAAGAATTCAAAAAAAAATTATAGATTTTTAGAAGCTAAATGCCATTATAAAAAATGATCATTATTGTTTCACATTTATAGAATTAGTATTGGCAAGATAGCATGTCATAATATGTATAGCTTTATTGATTCCTTCTCAAGATACAACCAAGTAGCCATGGTATTAAAGGAAATATATATATATATATATATATATATATATCTTTTTCCATAGAATGGAGATCATTCTAGTTTAAATAAATATTATTTAGTTCAAAAAATGTACCAATGATGTTCCAGTGAATGATGGTGTTTGCTTTTAAGCCATATCTTAAGATATTCTTTAAAATACACCTTAATAATAGGATCATCTATGGACTTGAAAAACAACATATTCAAAAATTATAGCAAATCTTTGAAGCCTATAAAAATTATAGTATCAACCTCAATGTGGATAAATGCATGTTTTTGTTTTTCTTCACACTTATATTTGGATATATTATTTGTTCTTTGAGCAAGTTACCAAACCTAGTGAAAATCAAATAAATCCAAAACATATCCAAGTCTCGCAATGAAAAAGGAGTACAAAGTGAACTCAAGATTGCTGAGTTCAACATGAATTTTATAAATAAAAAAAAAAAAAAAAAAAAAAAAAATGGCTTATCTAATCTCTTCCATATCAGAATTCAATAAAATCAAGTATAAGTATGAGCTTCATCAGAATTCAATAGTTGGTGATGCTTTCAAAGAAGTCAAATGCATATATATAAATCATCTAATATTATTGGCACCTAATTGTCATATATTTCAATGTATCTAATGTCATTGTCAAAGTGATGGTCGTACAAAACCACATGGAAAAAACAAATCAACTAGTATCATATGCAAGCTAAAAATTAAACACATCAAAAAAAAAATATTTGACCACAAAAAGTAAAGCCTTATCAATGGTCTATGCAATGAAGAAATACAAGCACTATTTTTTTAGAAATAGATTTTAGTTTGTTTTTGACCATCACTTGCTACTTCGTTTAATAAATCAACTTATGATTATTAGCTAATAAAAAGAATAATATTGCTTATAGAATATGACTTTGAAGTTGTTTATATGTCCAAAAAACATAATGTAATTGCAAATTATTTCTCAAGAATATATCTTGATTGAAATAATCTTTAATCAAAGCACACATTTTATAAATAAGGTCATAGAATAACACATAGACATATTCATAATCAAGCATTGTGCATCCATGACATATTATTCTCAAAAAAATGGACTTGTTGAATCTACTTATAAAACCATTATTAATATGTTATATTATTTTATTTATAAGAATAAAGCAAACTAGGATGAGTATTTACTTATTATCTTTTAGGCCCATTATATTGCATATATAATGACTCAAAAAATTATTTCAATATTGACATATTTTGAAAAGAATGGGATATCACGGATGAATTGTAGTCAATAATGACACGTGATTTGTATAGCAAATAAAGCACTCCTTTATAACTACCAAATGAGTCCACATTGAAAAGAATCCATCAAATATTTTTCGAGCTATGACCAATCTAATTTGGAGTAGTATTAAAATAATTTTTTGAGTGTGATGTCTAATTTTTGGATTTTATCAATTATTCAATATTACAACATTCTATCATCATTAGATTTACTTTGATAATATTATTACTAATCTAATGACATCATTAATACTTACCAACACTTATAAAAGCACACATTCCAAATTCTTGATATGGACATATTTCAAATTACTACATTCCAAATTACCATATTCTGAATTCTTGGCATGGATATATTCCAAATTACCACATTCTAGGACATTCTAGAATCTTTTGTAAATTTTTAGAACCTTCTAGATACTTGTAGAATCTTCCACAATCTTTTAGAAAGTTTTATGGACTTCTAGAAGCATCTTTAGACTTTTCAAAGCTTCTTTAGACTTCTAAAAACTTCCATAGAAACTACCATAGACTTTTGTAACTTTCATTATAGTATAAATAAGAGTCTTTGGAACTGCTTTTACTATCAATATCATTCTTTGTCTTTAATCTTGACATATTTCTTTATCAGATTCTTATGTCCTTAAAAATTCCTTGAATAACCATCAGATCCATTTTTTGCTCTCTCCAAGACAACATCACCTTTGCTCTTCTTCATTTTCAAAAATCTTATAGCCAAATTGCTTTGGAACTTAACTGTACTAAAGCTACTATCTCTAGGCTAGTAAAAAATATCACTTTTAATAGGAAGAATCTTAAATTAGGCAGACCAAAGAAGCTCACTATAGTAGATGAAAGAGCAACCATTTGCCAAATCAACATTGAGAAGGCTAAAAATGTTGTTGAAATTACTAAAAACCTTAACAATATTATGAGTAATCCTATGTCAACTCAAACTATTTGAAATATTTTCAAGAAATGGAATATGAAAGCCGTGGTGAAGAAAAAAAAAAAAAAAAAAAAAAAAAAAAAACTCCACTATTATCTACCCGCTATCGGAAATAATACTTGAACTTTACTTTGAAGTATAAAGAATGGACTGTAGA
The DNA here is from genome assembly GCF_059467195.1 of Physcomitrium patens. Taxonomy (NCBI): domain Eukaryota; kingdom Viridiplantae; phylum Streptophyta; class Bryopsida; order Funariales; family Funariaceae; genus Physcomitrium; species Physcomitrium patens. Next base: position 72,488 of record NC_143433.1, on the reverse strand, counting down.
GGCTTGAAAGAAGGTTATTTAGTCAAATAAGACAAAAATCAATAGATTTAGGTGAGATGGTAGGAAGTGGGTGTAAAAACAAAAAGGTTGGTCCTTGCTTGACAAGAAGATTCAAAAAACAAATAAACATAGAAGTAGAAATATAATCGTATGGGGTTGTATGGGATAAAATGGAATTAAGAGGATGGCAGAGGTTGAAAGGAGGATGGATGCTAAGCAATTTGTAGAAATTCTTGAAAAAAACCTACTCCCTAGAATTGAAGAATCTAACATTTTTTAGGATGAGGTGATTTTTTAACAAGATACTGACTCCAAGCATAATTCAAAACTAGCATAGAAGTAGTTTGATCATCATATAATTAAAGTAATGAATTGGCCTACTTAGTCTTTTGATCTTAATTCCATTGAACATCTTTGGCAGCACCTTAAATACCAGCTCAACACCTAGAAAATAAAACCAAAGAGAATTTGAGAATTATAGAAAAGAATAGCTGAGGAATGGAATAATATTGAAGCAGTTTTATGCCAAAAGTTAATAGAAAATATGCCTAGGAGGTTGGAAGCAATTATTAAGGCCAAAGGAGGTCCTACAAAGTACTGATATGTAATTGGATACCACATTCAAAAAAAATATTTCAATATTGTTCCAAATTTGATTGATCATAGCTTTACAATTACTCGATCGGTTTCTTTTCAATTTAGATTCATTTGATAGTTGTAAAAGAGTACTTTATTTGTTATATTAACCAAGTGTCATTATTCACTACAATTCATCTACAATACACTATTCTTTCCAAAATATGTCAATATTGAATAATTTTTGAATCACTACAAAACTGTAATGAAACACTCATCAAAAAAAGACCAAAGAGGATGCCAAGAGTAAACAATAGTATGAGAAGTATAAGAAGTAATCCAAGTAAAAGAAATCTTGTACCAACATTGATGTCTATACCATCTCAGTTGACTTATGGCACCACAGTCTTCAAGAAATGACTTGAGAAGTGACAATCTATGAAATCCAATTGCAATACAAAATCCTATACCAAAGAATACACGTATTAATAATATTAGCCAGCAAATAAAGCAAGAAGTCACAATATTATAAAGACTACGCCGAGAATACAATCTGAGAATATTACAAAATCAACAAAATATTACAATTACAAATCAACCAATTGAACTAAGAAGTAATCCACATGCATAACACTCCTTAGATATCTACAAACATCTTAGATATAGACAATGCACAACACAAGGTAGAAAGCTTGTGGTTCCAATTCAAGGAAAAAAACCATGCTATTCTCTAACAACATGACAAACTTATAGTACTCAAGTATGATCAAACTACTATGGATGGCAAGTTACAAGAGCTATAAGACAAACTTCAAGTAGCACGACATAAACAAGGAATCCTTAAAGCCTTGAAAAATACCTCCTAAATTTGGATTAAAATTTCTAAGTCTTCAAAACCATGTTAAGCAAGGCTCAAGCGATATTTAAATCCACAATCAATGAACCATGTACATAGCTCAAAGATACAACATGAGGAATGAGTATCAGAAGTAGAGAAAATCCACCCACATTGATAAAGCAAGCTTGAAACAAATTCAATCTTGACTACAACCAACCTGAAGATGACAAAAGAATGTTTAATACTTGACACACAGTCAACCACTCAGACAATCCCACATTCGAAGCAACCTTACAAAGATATAAATTTATCTCATGTATTTCCTGAACACATGGTCAATCATAAAGACCAATTGTACATCTTAAATAGTATGTTTGACCATAATTTTGACTTACTTAACGTGAGTAGCTACCAATTAGGTAACCACACTTGCCTATAATGGTATTATTGACTTGAAGAGCTTATACATGCCCACAGATATTACCCACCAAAGTACCCTAATGGCACTACATCAAAGTAGTAAGCAAGGAGATAAGATGCTATTACAAGGACGTTGTAGTAGAAGGATGTTTAAGTGTTAGGAAAAGGACAATGAGGTAATTGAGAATTAGTACAATATTTAGTGGGTCTTGTGCAAAGGCACCACAAGTTAGATAGTGTTAGGCTGGAAATTATGTAATTTTGACTAAATGATAAGTTGGGTCTTATTTCTTTTCCAATCATCATGTATGACATATTTGGTCTTACAAGGTCGTGTCCCATGCTTGCCTATAACCCTAAAAGCACAAATAACATAGATAGCAAAATTAAGTGCCACACTTCTTGATTTTGTAAAAAGAGGATTCTTGATTGTATAATCCACCACTAATCGGAATTAGGTTAGCCTAAATGTCAAATTTGGGTCAAAGAAACTCTTCAGCTAAAACATTTGTATGAATTCACTTTTTGAGTTAAATTGTGTAAAAACACCTAAAATCCTCTTGATATCTATTTCATTGCATGGGAATATTTTATTTTTATTCTTACTACATCAGGGGTCACGTAAGATCTCTGAAGCAGGCAAAGAACAGCAGGGCTGCTGAGTACTCCGGCATCCCTTGCTGACTCCACATGCATGAGCGATTCGGGCTTCATTAATCTGTTGACGGTTGAAGCGGAATTTTCTTGTGTATTAACTGCATTTTCAACACCAAAAAACTTTCTTCGCATCGGATAAAATTGAGATGAATTCCCCGGAATTGTTTTATCAAACCTTTAGATTTTGTTTAAATTTGAAACTTTTGAGATCCTCAACAGTTGCAGATCTGCCAACATGGCTCATCAGCATAGATGTAATCACAACTCCTAAATCCTATTGATAAATTTTGCTTAATGCACTTACCAAATAAAATCCAATAAAAAGCCTGAATGGTGACCATTGCAAATGACAATCCTTACAGAATGGAGCTCTTAAAACTTTGGGCAAGTCTAAGATACCACCAGCATAAACCTAACCTCCATTCGGCCGAAGAAATATGCACATTAGGTCAAAGTAGAATTAAAATCCATTTTGCGGTAGAACCTTCAATTCTTTATGGAAATTAATTTGTAGAGCCTGTCGCATCAACAACGCTCAACGTCTGAAACTAAAAATAGTATTAACACGACCACGAAACTGACTTAATACCTGAAGCGCATGGCTGACAAAATTGAACACTCACACAGCTCGTCATCTTACACTGGTAAAGATCCCTTTCTACAATTTTCTGCGGACTCGATGTCAAAGCGAAATCTCACTCAACACCGCAGTCTCACGAGCTGAAATTCATGGGGAACAAGACAATTTCATGTACAATGCCCAGTAACTACAGTAGAAGACGCTCTGCAAACTATAATCTCAGTAGCATTACTAAGCTCAAAGCCATCCATTGAAACTTCCACCCCATGCATGCTCTGCGCTCAGCACCATCTGCACTGCACTGCACACAACAACCAAACCTTATTAAGCACTCCGCAAACCACAAACATTATAAACGGAATGTTCCTGGAATCACCACCAGTCATCCTTGCACCAACTAATCTACTGGGCAAGATAAACGGCTCAACCACTCCAACACCAAACCTGTTAACCACATGGAATGCTCTTACATCGACGTCGCCGCACACGAAGTCAAAACCAAACAAGCAGACTGATTTAGCTCATGCACAAACTTACAATGCAGCAGATTTCTGCAATGACACGACCAAATGTTAATCATGACACATGATGAAGTAATTCGACACAGGCTTGCGCACCTAGGCTGGTCCAAGACTGATAAGTTCTCCTGCTCATTCAGAGGTCGTGGGAGACTCTTTTTCAAGAGTAATCAAGGAAACTGGGGATGAGGCGAACGACGTGCAGGGAGCCCACCAGCATACCCGGTGCATTCTCCGAAGCCCCGACCATTCACAACCTAAATTAAACCCCCTTCCGCTACCTTTCTTCTCCTGCTATTCTAATATTCCCCAACAATCACTATGTGGTCCCAAGTTGCCAATATTAAACCCAGACTGACAGGGCGCTCCACATTCTTCATATTTGCCAGGTACAAAACCCTTCATAATCCCGTCTTGTTGCAGGATCTCCGCTCACACTAAGTCTAAACTAAACTGCCAAACCATACGGTAGATGAAGGACAAGCGCTCCCAATCAGGAACATTCGTGTCGTCACTGAGCAAATCGCCGTGTCCATTCGGATGCCGTTTTGTCGTGGGCAGGTCTGTCGCTTAGGTACTGCTGGGCAATGCTCCCCACAAGCGGATCATCTGAAACTCCGTCCCCCGAACCGTTTTAGAATTTCTCCAACACCCTACCAAGACACTTCAATCACCCACAACCCTAAAGTATAACACCCTACTTCGATAGAAATGCTAGACCTAGAGTGGCAAAAACATTTTGCAGGGATGAGTCAGCCATTTTACAACCTATGGGCATAGCATTCCAGTCACGAACTGTCCAACGGATACAATACGAATGATGTAAGGTGGTCTCATGAGAAAAAACTGACACAAAGTACATCCGCCTAATCACATCACGTGTCAAAAATGTTCAGCATGACGCCAACAAAATTCCCATGCGCAGCACAACGACGCATCAGATGCGCGTTTCACACAAATTATGGGTACTCAGGACACCATGAACCACCCTGACCCACACCACTATATCGGTCATTTCTACACATCTTACGTGGATTGGCATCTGTCAGCAAAGAGCAGATAGACAGCAGCACGTTGGAAACGGTCAGAGCCGGGCTCCAATTCTCTTTAAGGATGTCCAAACAGATTTGCCCGTTGTTGTTGATGTTGCAGTGATAAATGCGCGTTCTGAACAGCACCTGCCAAACACAAGGCTTTCGTTCAGCACTTATCGTACCATACCAGACTACAGTATGCACAGTCTCGAGCACATCGCAGCCGTTGTATTTACTGCATCCTCAAATTGAAGCACACCGAGATCTCGCTCACAATCTCCAATTTGGGGCTAACAAGGGCTCGTACGCAGAGAAAGAACTCAACCCTAACAACTCCGCCTAATTCTCCAACGCTACTGTACGTTCTTACCTCACGGACAGTTCCCTAACAGAAACGTCCAAAACATCACCACGGCTCTTGACCTCCTCAATATTAGTCAATCGCGTACACAAAATCAGAAAAGAAAATAAGAAAATAAACGCTCAAGCTCAATGACCCCAGCCTAAAAATACAGACACCAAGGATCGGAGAGTCGTGCTCACCTTTGGAGGTTTGAAGGGGTAGTCGCTTGGAAAGTTGATGTCCAGAAAGAACACTCCCCCATGGTACGGCGAATCTGGCGCAGGCCAAAACCAAATCCACACATCAGTGCACTCTTCCTCTCACTGGAGAGAAACAGGGGCAACCACCTTGCAAACGAGGTGCAGCAGCAACACCACCTACCGAAAAAAAAAAAAAAAAAAAAAAAAAAATCACAGGGCGATGTCAGGCAGGCGCCATGCCCAAACATGGCGCGGACGGTACCAGTCGGCCCCATGATGGTGGATACCCATTCGTAGAGATTGTCGCCTTTGGGGCCAGCAGAGCAATTGGGCGGTGGATCCACAGTGATATCCGCCAACTCCTTCTGAATCCGCTTGGCGGAAGCTGTGAGCGACTTCATGGAAGTGTTGGGCGATGTCATCCCCTGCCTGCCACTGCCGCGCTCCCTCGCCTCCTCCTCCTGGTGCTACAAATCCGACCTCCACTGGCCTGCCTGCCTGCCTGCCTGCCTTCGCCGTGTCGGCAGGATGCAGAGTGTGGGTAGGCGCTACGAGCGAGAGCAAGAAGGGAGGCAGAGGGCGAGAGAGGAGCGAAGGAACAGGAAGCAGAGATGGGATGGCAATGGCGAAGAGGGAAGGGAGTGAGGAGGAGGAGGAGGGCTGGGAGGGAGGGGAATTGCAGGCTGGGAGGGCTGGAGGGAGAGGGGCAGCAGGGAATGAATGAGGGGAATGGGGAAGGAGAGTTAGAGAGAGAGGGACTGGGACTGGGGCTGATGCCTGGGCATATGGGCTATGATGGCCTCGTCGCAGGGGCAGCAGCAATGGGGCCAACTTGGCATCCATCCATCCATCCATCCATCCATCCCTGCTGTGCAGCATCATAAAGGCCGGGTCCCCCCGCCAGCACCTGGGACCGGGCTGCCATTCCTCCCGGCCTGGCATTGTGCCGGGGTGCGGGGCGGGGCCGAGCAGGGAGGGCCATGGTGGCCGAGCCCGTGCGGATGAGCACAAGAAGCACAGGGGCCCTCCTCCCTCCCTCCTCCCTTTCCTGGCTGGAGTTCTTCTCCTTCTCGTCCTGTTGCTGCTGCTGCTTCGTCCCGCACGCCAGTTGTGCTCTCCCTCTTGCTCTCACCGCTCCTGGTGCGGTGCCCGGCTGTGCCGTGTTTCGTCTCAGGTTCGGGTGTGTGTCCACGTAGGACCTCTTTTTTTTGAATTGTTTTGCTCCCACTAGGCCGTATATTCCCAGCTGTGGACCACCACGTAGTGGCAATGAGATCCAACAGGGCATCTTTTAGGAGGAGGATATGTGGTGCCCAGAGGATTTCATTCATGTTGGATTTTGTGCACTTCAGGTATTTCTCATAACAATCCAAGTGCATACGCAACTTTACAGTGATGTCTCAAATTTCTGGTTTTTTTCTCCTATATATTACTGATTTGGAAAGCATAGTTAATAATTTAGTAAAATATTTAGTAAAAACTTCAGTCTATTTAATATTCTTATATATATATATATATATATATATATGTACATATACATATATAATTTTTAATTTTAGTTTAATATTTCTTTACAACCTAACTTGTTTGTAAATAATAACTACGTGGATCATATGTTCAAGAATTGAGACAAACTATTACACAAATTAAATATCACAAAAGATATTACAACACTAAATTTTTAATATTTTAAAAATTATATTGACTTTGTAACTCAATAAAATGACCTTTCTTCACTTTACATTTAGATCTTCAGAAACTCCTTAAATACTTGTAATTAGCTTCTAACCATAATACTTGTTTGATTTTCAGATGGCTATGGTATTCACATCTACCTTTTATAAAATAGAGTTTGATACATATATTAATGTTTGTATTACTATTTTTTTTTATTAATTTGACTTTTAAAACATTACATTGATTCTTTTGTATTTTTAAATTTTCTTTATTTAAAACCATATTGATAATTATTTTACAAAAATCTCTTTTCTTTTTAAAATATGTCTATACAAATTATAAGACAATGTAAGTTTAATAAGTAATAAGCGCATATATATATATATATATATATATATATATATCTTTGATAAAATTCATTCTAGTAAAAAATATCTCTTACCAAGTTAATAAAAATATATACTTACAATTCCTTGGAATTGACAAAATATTTATTTCTTTATTTATTTTAAACATAAAGTAATATTTAATACCCTCTTTCTTTAAATGAAATATGATTATATTTTAAAATGATAACAATAACAATATTCTTCTTTTTTGGATTTAAAAGAGATCTAAGATTCTGAAGAAATTATTGTTTGTACAAACACATATTACACAAACTTTTATTTCAAAACTTGTCAAATATAAAATCATTGTAAAATATATATACAACTTTGTGAAACTCTATATAACTGTGCATACAAATTAAGCATGGCTATATAAATTTATATACATATTTTTGCGACTAAAATTTCTTTAAAATGCTTAAAATATTTTTGTACTTGTAATAACTTATAAATAAACATAATCTTTTGATATACTTACTTATTATTATATTTAACTTAAAAGGTTTGTAGAATGAACTTGTTATTTGTTGATTGTGTATATTTTTTTGGTTAAACTGTTCTTGGTTATATAATTCAATACATTAAAAATAGAAATCATTGTCATTGCATTTATTTTATGGATTGCAATTAGCCTGAAACAGATTATTTTAAAAACAACCACAAATATTTTACAATATAACGGTATAATAACTAAAATAAAAAATCTCAAATGAAATGCTTTTTGTATTTGAAATTTAATTTTTTTAGTTTGGGTTCTATCTCAAAATTACATTTAATACAGTAATGTTTCGATTCTTAAAATATAGTAATTATTATAAGTGCAACAAATCTAATGTAACACAATTCTTTACTGAATACATACATACAATATTAATTTTCGAATTAAATATTTTTTATGACTAAAGTAAAAAAATTAATTGTAATTTATTAGATACATGCATAAAAATTGTATTAAATCGTAAGTGATTATTATATATATACTAAAAATCATACTTAAAACTATCTATTTTTAATAAATTACCACATTTAAATAGATATAGATAAACTATAAATCAAATGTGTAACGCAATCAAAGATACAATTTCCTTAATGGCAAGGGTAGTTTAAAGCAAGAATTACATTAATTATACGTACAGCTAATTAAATGCTTAAACTATTACAATAAATTCATATTTGTGTGTAAAAAGATGATCATTTTACTAAAGTATTTTTAAAGAATGTGCTATATTCACTTGTAACAAAAATTGATGCTTGAATAATAAAAATCACACCATATTTCACAAACCTGGCCAAATTATTTGCATATAATACCATGTGGCTTTGTGGTGAATAGATAACCCGACATAAATTAAAGATCCAGTAATTTTATTTTGATGTATTTATATAAAGTTGACGATTATTTTAGTTTGGTACAGATTTAACAATAGTGGATAATTTTTGTGAAATGAGAATTTATCCTATACCTGGTATTTTAAAAAAGTAGCATACTTATGTAATTTAGAATATCAAGACTTGGCATTTAAAGAACAACTAAAATTGCTGAAAAATACAACTAATACTAGTTCTACAACAGACTTGGCCGAGTACATATTTTGTTGGTTTGAGTGTTGATATAAAGAGACAAGAAATTGCATGGTGTATTTATATCTCTTGGTTGCACTTACCTTCGTTCTCTCCTTTCGATGCTCGCTTTCCATTATTTCATTATATTTAATTTTGACACCCTTTGATTTTCGGCGTTGAGAATGCTCAATTGCATATCCCTCATTAATCCTAATGAAGTATTCAACTAAATCACACGCAACCCTTTTAGCTGCTCATTTGTTATCTTTTTGTTCTAAGAAGTATTCAACATCACTGAATTCAGTATTCAGTATAACTGAATCTGATCCAATCCAGTTTAATTGCAACCTTGTTAACGGAGAGCATGATGGATGGATGGATGAATTTAGGATGGACGATATGGATGTCCTTCTCTTCTTCTGTCGTCTCGCACCCCTTCTTTCAGCTTCCTCGCTTCTAGAATTCAGCATTTCGGGGTTTAGGGTTTAGAGTTGCAGTTCTATCAGACTTGGATTTTGGAGCAAACGAAAAGCAATTGCTTCCGACACTGTAAGTTTCGAATGGCGAATTCCTTTTTCAGATTTTTTTAATTTGATCTCGCATTCTGAATTTGATGTAATCCTCCTCGATGTCGGGCTGGGAGTAATCGCATTTAAGTGTTTCCCAATGTTTTGCTGTCTGCTGCATTCATTTGTAGTCCATTCTACTTGTGTTCGATCAGCTGTTTGTTTTAGGTCTAGGGTTTAGGGTTTGACGAAAATCTGAGTGGAGGGGTTTCGTCATTTTGAAGGGTCAGCGATGGCGCTAGGAATTCTTACTCAGTTCCTGCGCGGCGGCCGTGCCGTGCCCCGCACCGGAATTAAGATCCTGACTTCCAAGCGTGGTCCCCGAAACTATTACAAGGGAAAGGGGTGCAAGCCCACGGGTCGCCACACTAGTAAAGGTATGCATCTTTTGCTTTGAAATTAGACATTCTTCATAGAATCTTTCTCTTTTAAAATTTCTCATTGGTTTGCTTGCACTTTGTTATCTTCTCTGTTGTTTAATGTCCATTACAGGATCTAGTTCTAATGTTATATGTTGTTAGCAACCTGGACTTATGTTTTGAATGGGACCTTTGCTCAGGTGGCTATGTATTAATGGACGAGAAGCTCCCTCGGTACATTGTTCCTGATTTGACGAACTGCAAGGTATGCAGTAATATGCACTCTATGCTCGAATGCACGAAGCGGTGATGTTGTTGGAACCATACTTAGCTTCTGCCTCAGAGTCTAAGAGAGTTGTAATGTCCCGTACAATTATCTTTTTTACATGTTTAGATCACTCTGATTTTCTTTGATCAAGTCTGCATCAATCTGTTCAACCATTGTCGTTCTTTAGGAAATAATTGCTGTGTCGTGGGCTAATGCAGTTGCTTCCATACGTTGCACACGACACACCTGAAGTCGCGAAGGAGGAGAAAGTGGGGTCATGATGTGTGACATGGACGTTATTGGACCCCATTTCTTGCTGATCTTGCACACATTGGAGCGGCTAGGTTTCGTTCGCCGAGGCTCTCTGCTACAGTTGTTTCTATCTGGGCTTTAAACCTTGTAGAGGGATTAAGCGACTCGGTTTCCTTTTTGTGAGATTGATCGTGATTGTGCGAGAGAAGCAGCCTACCAAGTTGAATGAAGAGTATCCTTGGAAAAATCTAATCGGACAGGCTCATCAAATTAGCATTGATGTTGAGAATTTTGTTCCTGAATTTGTCTTTGTAACCAAATCGTGTGAAGTGTTCACGATCGACATAATTCTTCGGTTATGATTGTTAGGTGCATACTGCATTTGTCACAGCTCTTACGTTCGATATGATTTTTTTTATAAACCTCATCTGACGTGATTATATACTCCTGATATTAGCGGTGGTGTTTTAAGAGGAGATTTTACTCCCCCTTACAAACTCTTGGGGAGTTTTAGGCTCGGTGCTTTAGGTCACGTATATTTGCAATCGATGTGGTCATAACCACTAATTGGTGAATAGTTGCTATTCATAGCCGTTCCCTGATTGTTGTTATGGGAGAATCTGAAGTCCTTATTGTTTTGTAGGTTGTTTGAATGACGTCGTTCAAGTTTAATTCTATCATGTCATTTTAGTAGCTTGATACTAGGTATTTCAGAGACGCGCATCGCTTTACTGCCACCGAACAGACGCCCCATTATTGTGAGAACGAGTACTGGGGGTAGTCTTGATATTCCTATGTATAATGTTGAGACCTTATTGGAGTCGAGACGGACATCATCATGTGGTTTCGCTTTATGTCAATAGTAGACATTACTTACTGCGAGTGCCTGTGGGAATATTCTATTTGGAAATACTATTGGTCAAGGCTATGTCTCCCACGATTTGGCTGGGGCCCTTAAACCAACATCACGCCTTTGTTGACCGTCCCGTGCGTTCTTGTGCAGCTCTATGCAGCACCCTTCACGATTTATGTACTTGAAAACGCATTTTTAATTTCTCCGGATTCTGTAAAACTCACACTTGCAGAATTGTTATACAGCAGTACACTCTTTGTTCGATGATCCTTCTTATGAAACTACTGCTCCAGTTCCTCATTTGATTTTTCTGAGTATCCGTGGTTGTGGAGCTTTTGTAGTTGACACTCAATCACAGATCACTTGAGACATGAGCTGAGCACCATTAGTCCAGCCCTCAAGTCATGCCACCCAACATGAGTACCTTAGTATAGGGCTTGTCACTAAGTATTGGCTCTCAACATGCTGCATCATTTTTTTTGGTGTGAGGGTTGAAAATAGGTTTAGCTTTGAAGTTTGAAAGCTTTTATGGCGCAATTCGCGGATCAGACAGCGAGGTTGGTCAGTCATAGTGGATTAGGGTTTTGAGGATTGTGCTGGTTATATTGAAGTCTCTAGGATCCTTTCGGCGTTCTGTGTACTTTGAAAGAATATGGCAGGTGCGGGAATGTCTGGAGTCGTGATTGCAGTGTCTCTGAGGCGTTTCTGTGCTTTGGTGTTGACTCCAAGTGAGGGGAATTATGGAGCTTCTTCTAGCCAACAATGGATGCACTTCTTTGGGCAAGGGTGTTGAGTGTCACCAAAAACTCTGTAGCTTCAGGAACTTCGATAGCGCACGCGATGGATTCCGAGTACATCCGAGATAACTTCATCTCAGGCGGCAGCAGCAGCACAAGAGACACTATTGGTGATAATCTGTATGATTGTCTCGGTGTGAGCAAGCTCGCGACGCCGGAGCAGATCAAGGCACTGCAGGTGCATCCGGACGTGGTATTGGAATATCATAGAGAAGAGGACACGAAGGTGTTTCGGGATCTTCAAGTGGCTTATAATAACCTTTCTGATAGCCAAGCCAGAGCTACTTATGATCAAAAACTTAGGATGCGAGACACAGGGCCTGTTTCTACAAAGCTCTCATAATGGGTTTCATACCAGTTCCTTCTGACCCAGATAATCCTTCCAGCAGTGTTATGTTCAGGGGAAGAAAAAATCATGAATCCAACTTCTTCACTTAGGAGGATAAAGTAGCTGATCCATTCTTGACCACCTATAGAGTGGGATATTTTTGCAAGTTTGGCATCCTATTTGTGACTAGTTTTCATATCCTATGGTCGAAAATAGGTTGGGGGTCGGTTAAATTGATGGTTAGTTGTAAGCAACATAAAAAATTCATTGAACTTGGATATGCATGAACTATCAAAATTTAATTATGCATTAATGGAGTTGCACATATAAGGCAGTTGATTTTGGATCAATGGTTGATTATTTTTTGCTCTTCTTATGGTTGAGAAGTGTGATTGAAATATTTGGATTTAAATGGATGACATAGCAAAAATCTAAAAAGCTATGGTTGAAAATGAAATAGTGTTTACTCATATAGTTGAATTTTTCTTCTTGATATTTCTAGAAGTATATGGGGATGCCAAATTGCAACAAATTCCAAAGTGTGGTGAGGTGTGTGGAGATACCAAATTATGATACATTTCAAATTGCAATCAAGTGTATGGAGTGGTAACTTTTGCTCTTTGATTTTTTCAAAGATATGAGGTACGTTGGAGTGCCGAATTGCAACACATTCTAGATTGTGATTAGGTGTGTAGAAGTGACAAATTGCAATACATTCCAGATTGCAATCATGTGTGTGGACGTGCCAAATTTTGCTCTTTAATTTTTGAGAGATGCAAGGTGTGTAGAGGTGTTGAATTGCAACACATTTTGAATTGCAATCAAGTATATGGAGATGCCAATTTTTGCTCTTTGATTTTTCTAAAGGTGCAAGGTATGTAGGAGCACCAAATTGTAACAAATTCGAGATTGCAATGAGATGTATGGAGGTGCCAAATTGTGACACATATTGGATTGCAATCAAGTATGTGGAAATGCCAACTTTTGCTCTTTCATTTTTCTAAAGGTGTAAATTGTGTGGAGGTGCCAAATTTGGATACATTTTGGATTGCAATCTACTATGTGGGAATGCCAACTTTTATTCTTTCATTTTTCTAGAAATGCAAGGTATGTGGAAGTGCCAAATTGCAACATATTATGGATTGCAATCAAGTATGTCTAAATGCCAACTTTTGCACTTTCATTTTTTTAGAGATGCAAGGTATATAGATGTGCCAAATTGCAACATATTCTAAATTGCAATCATATATGTAGAGGTGCCAACTTTTGCTCTTTGATTTTTTAGAGGTATCTAGAAGTGTCAAAAGGCAATACATTATAGGTTACAATTAGTATGAGTCACTAAATTGACTCATTGATGTGTTTAGTACAAAAATTATATTTATAATGCTTAAAGTCATTAGTTTTGTGCATTCATGTAATAGTTTTGAGATAAATAGAAAATAGAAAATAAAATAGAATATTAGTTGCAAGAATAGATCTCTTGTAGAATTATTCTTAAGAAGAGATTTTAAATTACATATCCTCTTTTTAATTTAGTTAATAGAGATTTATGATATTTTTTATAATATATTTTGAAATTAAAAAATAAATTGGGCTCCAATCAATTACATCTAAATCCAATCAATTACAAAAGAAATAGAAAAAAAATAAAAAATAGAAAAAGAAAAAAAAAAAAAAAAGAAAGAAAATAGAGAGAAAGAAGGTAAGCAATTAATAGGAGAGAGTACGGAGAAAAAAGTAAAATTAGAAGAAAGTAGAGAAAGGAAGAAAAAATCAAAAAATATAGAAGAAAGAAAGAAGGAGAAGAAGAAGGAAAGATAGAAAGAAAAAGAAGAAAAAAATAATAGAAGAAAGAAAAATGAAGAGAGGGTGATGAAGAAGATGAGAGGCTGCTTAGGAATGGTAGCAGCCTCTTTGTCGATAGGGATCTGGCAGCCCGGATCCCTGTCTTTTTTTTCTTTTTTCAGTTTGGTTTTTTCTTTGGATTTGGATTGCAGTCGGAAGGGCGGCTTGAGTATGGAATTTTTTCTACGTGTGTATTGTTATGGTGCTACGAAAGGAGAAGATTAGAGAATAGTTTCAACTTTTACTTTTTGCATTGTAGGATGATTGAACAACTCATAGTTTAGTAACAAGATATATACCTATTGAGCTTATGACTAGTCAAAAATCTATTATGCCAATTGAAGAAAAAGTACTTATTTGGAATGTACTACCATGACAAGATGAATTAACAAGAGAAGAACTTTTAGCTATTAGAATTCAATAACTTGAGCAGACACCAAAAGATGTGTAAATAGTATTAAAAAAGATTAAAAATAATAAGGTTACAAAATAAAGCACAATTTGATAAGTAATATCAATTAAGACCTAAGGCAATTGAAGAAGGTGATTGAGTTTTGGCCTATGATAGTAGCTTGGACAATCAAAAAAGTACTTTAAAGAATTTTTGTAAATGACGATTTAGACCATATATATTATTAATTATACATAATAATGTAACTTATTCATTACAAGAACTAGATGGAACAAGGTTAAAAATATCAATTGTAGGAAAATAAGTGAAGATTTTCAAATAAAAATAAATGAAAATAAATATAAAAGATCTTATTGAAGACATAAATTTTTCAAGATAAGAAGATGATTTTGACTTAATAAAAATGATGAAGAAGATTTGGATGAAGACATAGAGAACATAATATGAATCAAATAAGATTTGGATTATTTATGGAATACCAAAAGATGCACAAGTTCAAAGAAGGTGGATGTTATTTGCTAATACAATTATATAGTAAAAAATAAAAATATGGATGTTATTATAAAATAATCTAGTAGAAAGATATAGTAGAAAAATAAGAATAAATGATAGAAAGGTAGTAAAGGATTTAGACTTGATATTGTTTTTTTGTAAAAAAAACCTCTATTTATTTTGTAGAAGCATAAATAAACCAAATCAAAGTAAATGAGATAAGAAATTATATAGATGTATATAAAAAAGAATTAAGAATAGGTTTTAGTAAAATTTATCTCAAAAAGCTAAGAATTGATACCAGGAGAGGATCAATTGTCAACTTGGATTGAAATCAGACTCTGAGGCACAAAATCAGATATCTACAATGACTTCCAAATTCTTTGGAAGATCAAAGAGTGGAATTTGAGAGAAAACTTAGAAAGAGATTTTAGGCATTGGTTTTATTTCAATCAAGTCAATATTGAATTTTTGAGAAATTTTCAAAGTTATTGATGTTCTCGATTTATTTAGATTTTTAAAAAATAAAAATATGTTTACAAATTTGAAGGTTTCTTAAGTTTTGTAGTATATATATAGGTGAATTTTAGGTAGTGTCTTGATATTTTAGTTATTAATATGCGTGCAAATTTGAGGTTAATCAAATGGTTAAATTAAAGTATGTGAAGGTTTTTGTAGATTGAGGTCTCAAAAATTGGAATAAAAATATCACTAAATAATTTTAAGATTTTTAGCGATCTATTATTTGGATTAAAGTGATTTTTTTTGTATAGATATTAGATTCAATTTTCAAATTTTAAGATAAAATTTGAAAGCAATTCAATGGTTTGAAGAAGAAATATTAATATTGGAAGTTTAACATTTAGATTAGAGTAGGAGGTTACCTAACAACTAATTGGATTATCTTGCTTTTTTCTTGATTGGTAAGTACGATTGATTTCATCTTTTTTATGCTTGTCTTTAATTAAGACGTTAAAAAGTGTAAAGAAATTTGAGTTGATATCAAAGATTCAATTATTAGTTGAAATTTCATTTGTTGTAGAATTTGTTTAAAATCTAAGATTTGATTAGGATTGGTTTTAAATTTGATCTGAATTTGCTTAGGATTTGGTTTAGAGCTAGTTCAAAGCTTATTTCGGATTTAGGATTTGATTAGAATTTCAATAAGGATTTGATTTAAGATTTGATTAAAATTCAATTAAGGTTTTAATTAACATTTGACCTAGGATTTAACTTAAAGTTTGATTAATATTTAATTAGGATTTTAATTAGAATTATATTAAAATTTTAATTTTTAATATTTCTTTAGAATTCTTTATTTTTTCTTTAAGGTTTATATTTCTAATATTTCTTTAAGATTATTATCATTTTTTAAAGGTTTATTTTTATATTTCTTTAAGATTTCTTATAATTTTATTTTAAAACTAGTTTGAAACTAATTTATATTTCTTTTATAACTTCTTTTAAATTTATTTTTTATTCGTCAAAGTTTGATCAAAATTATTAAGATATACTTAAGATTATTTAAGATTCTATTAAACTTGATAGAATTGTAGTTGCATTTCTGCTTATCTTCTATAACTAGGTGCTTGATGCATTTTCAAACAAGAACACTTACAATACAATACCAAGGCTTTTATCTTATTTGTGAAGAAAAAAAATAAATTGCTGTAGATGTGTATGGACTATTGAAGATTTAATATGATCACCATGAAGAATTGGTATCCTCTACCTTTGATTTTAAGACTTTAACTAATTCAATTAAGCAAAGAAATATACAAAAATAATACTATAAGAAGCATACAACCTAGTCCAAATAAATAAAAAAAAAAAGATGAATAGAAGATTATTTTTCAAACTATGTATAGATATTTTGAATATAATGTCATGCCTTTTGGATTCATGAATATACTTCTACTTTTCAATATCTTGTGAATAACATTTTTTGTAAATTTCTTAATGATTTTTTGGTTTATTATTTTAATACATCTTAATTTACTCTATAAATATAAAAGAGCGTGAACTTCATACTTGTCGTATATTACTAAAAATTAAAAGATAAAAGATTGTACACCAAAATGAAAAAGTATTTATTTCATACTACTCAAGCTGACTTCTTAAGATACATAAGTTCAAATAATAGTCTTATAATAGATCCTAAGATAGTTCAAACTATTATAGATTGAAAGATTCTAAAAATACTCAAAGATGTGTGTTGTTTTTAAGCATTTGATAATTATTACCAAATATTTATCAAGAATTTTTTCAAATTGCAGTCCAACTTACACATTTGATTTATAAAGACAAACTCATGTAGAAAAAAGAAGCTAAAACAACTTTTAAAGCTTTAAAGATAATATTTATTTTTAGGCCAATTTTATATCACATTAATTTTTTCAATACATTCTTCAAAGAAACACATAAATCAAACTTTATTATAGATGCCATTTTTTCACAAATAGAAGCAGATGACAAGCTCCACTAATTAGCTTTTTATTCCAAGAAATTTTTAGTAGCTAACATTAATTATGAAATCCATAACAATGTACTTCTTACAATCATAGATTCATTTCAAGAATAGCGTTATTATCTAGAAAGTGCCTTAAATCCAATCATTGTTTATATAGATCATAAGAATCTTGAGTACTTCATGTTAATACATATTTTGAATCATCATTAAGCTTGTTGGAATGTGTTTTTATCAAAATTTGATTTCAAGATTACTTATTGATTACTTATTGATTCAAATATATATATATATATATATATATATATATATATATATATATATATATATATATATATTTTTAAAATTTCTATTTTAGATATTCTTATCTAAAAAGAAATGTACATTTTGATCAACAAAAAAAAAAAATCTTCTACCTGAAGCATTTTCATCTTTGAGCAATAAAATCAACATTGACTATTGAATCAACCTTTGTTAAATAAATTCAATTAAGTATGTTCTTTGATCCTCTTATTTATAATATTTAGAATATTTCTTTTAAATTTTATGATACTTCTAAGTTTAAATTTAAGAATAATCTAATCTATTTTGATAGATAATTATATATTTCATAATGCAAAGTATAATTATGTATTCTTCAAGCTTGTCATGATTTTTCAATAACCAAATATTTTGGATATAATAAAACTTTGAAAATAATATGAAGAAATTTTTTGTGGTTTCAAATATGAAAAGAAATTAAAGACTTTGTACAATCATGTGATATTTGTTCAAGATCAAAAACTCCTCATCATCAACTTTATAGACTTTTTCAACAACTACTTATTTCGAAACAATCATGGTTTTTTGTTTCTATAGATCTCATTATGGATCTTCTTATTTCAAGATTATATAATATTATATTAATGATAATAGATTAATTTAGAAAAATAGTATATTTTATACCATGTATAAAATTTATTAAAGGTGAAGAAATAGGTAAGTTTTTTCTTGACAATATCTATTGCTATTATGGATTTTCTAAAAATATTATATTAGATTGAGGGATTCAATTTGTATCTAGATTTTAAAGAATCTTTTTTAAGATTTTAAATGTAGATATAAAGTTCTCTTTAGATTTTCATCCTCAAATTGATAAATAAACAGAATGGGTGAATCATGTTCTTGAGTAGTATTTTAGGTATACCATCAATTATCATCAAGATGATTGGACAACACTTTTGCCATTAGTAAAATTTTTGTGAAATAATTTGATATATTTTTTAATTCAATAAATATCTTTTTTAATTATGGTTATAATCCATGACTAAATATTTTTGACTTTTAAAAAATTGATAATCTTGCAATAGAAGATTTGTCAAATTATCTGTTAGAGTTACATACAATAATAAAGATACAATTAAAGGAAGTTAAAGAACAAAAAAAAGACCAATAGAAATGCCTATCACAAGAAACAATGATAATTTAATGTAGATGAAAAGATATGGTTATTTTATTGCAATATCAAGACTACTTATGCAAATGATAAGTTGGACTATTGTAGGCTTGAACTTTTTTTTATTTATGAATAAATCAATCTTATTGCTTATCAATTACATCTACCAAAGTCTATGAAGATCCATCTCGTATTCTATATGTCTCTTTTTAAATCATATGAGATAGTGAATATCTCCAAAAGAAGATCAATACCACTTCTTATAGGAGTCGATAATAATCAAGAGTTTAAGATAAAAGAAGTCTTAGATTCAAGGCGGCACCAGAATAGATTAGAATAACTTGTTCATTGGCATAGATATAATATTAGTGAATGTACATGGAAGCTAGCAAAGAATCTTATGAATATAGTAAAGAATATAAGACTTTTTCATTGAGGTCATCCATTAAAACTAAAATGAAGAATTATAAATTTTTGCTATAAAAGAAATAAGATTCAAAGAAGATAGCATTCTACTTTCTACTCTTATTTGTAACTTTTGTAAATTTGTAACACTAAAGAAATGGAGAATCAACAATTAACAGATTCAAGTCAAGAACTATCACTTACTAACTTATAAGATGAGACATTGTAATTGTCACAATCTTTAAGATGATACAATCAAGATGAAGATCTTTAAGAATGATATGTCTTTCTTTGAATAGATGGCAAGATATAATGTATTTGATATGATGATATTAGAAGAATTTTTTAATGTTTGATTATTTTATTAGAAGTAGGAACAATTGTTGGTAATATTTCTTATATTTTATTTAAAAAGAATTATAAAAACTACAAAAATGATAAAATAATATGGTGGTCTTTTTGCCTTGGTATAGGACAATGATAATGGTTGAAAAGACCTATCAACTACCTTCAAAGAGAACAAAGTTCAAAATATGTTGCAAACACAATTTGCCACATCTTGGATTTTTTCAACATATGATATTTGCTATTCATGGAATTCATTCTTAAAAGAAGAGATCATGTCACAGACATATATATATATGTACTTTAATATTTATCTATATAATTAAATAAAAATAAAAAGAAATATATTTATTTTATAATAATTTTTAGAAAAACTTCTTAAAAGCTTTATAGATGTTTCTTTGATTTTACATGTATTTGTAATTGATTGAAAGATTAGAAACTTGATCAAAAAATTAATCAAATATTGGTAGCTTATAAAATAAGCTAATTATATAGGACACATATAAAAAACTTGCTTTGCAAGTTAAGATACATGCCTTACAAACTCAACATATTTTAAAGATCCTATAGAATATTGCCATGTAAGTCTTAATTAGATAGTATATATGGAGGTAAGAGTGAAGCCTTCTTCACTCTTGTCAATGTCTTTCTAGTCTTTAGTCTTTTTTCAAAACTTTTTAGTATTCTTATTTTTAAAAATAGTCATTTTAGTTCAATATATTACCATCTTTAAGTGATTTTTTAGAATTTTTAAATGACAAAAGAATGTTTGAAGATTTATTTATTTTTTATTTATTTTTATTTTTTAAGATTCATGTCCTTGATAGAGGGTCAATTTTTTAAATCCTTACACTTATGTTGAATAATATCCAAGGATCTGGAATAGGTTGGTATGGATAGTGAGGTGTGTAAGATATATAAGCCAACATAACCATATGTGGCTAACAAGGTGGCCTTTGCAAGATGAGCACGTGACATTCAATTCTAAATTTAACTCTAATTTAAGCCTCACCAATTCAAGCACAAGAACACACATGAGTAGAACGTGACAAAGTTAGTTGGATCCTCACTCAAATCTACCACTAAAAATTTATGTGCATTTGTACATACTCTCTATCTTGTTTTGTTCTTTCCATTATAAAAAAAAAGAGAAAATATTCTCTCCACAAAACAAAGAGAGATAGATTATGTAAGCGAAAGAGGTAGTGCAAGATCAAGGCGATGCATAATTGTGATATAATATAATTTATAAGTAAAAAAGTGAATAAAATATTATATTTTAGAAGATCTTATTTTAAAATATTATAGCAAATTAGCTTAGAAATATAGATAATAGAAAATTATGATAAATTAAAAGTATAAATATTATTTTTTTAGAAAGTAGACTTTTATATATTTTGTAGGATCATAAATAAGACAAAATAAGGTGAATTAGAAAAGTAAAGGATATTGATATATATAGGAGGGAATTAAGAATTTATTTTAGTAAAAATTATTTCATGAAGGCAAATATTAACACTCAGAGAAGATGGATTGTCAATCAAGATTGAAATCAGATCTTAAGCCACAAAATTAGACACCTATAGCAACTCTAAGATTCTTTAGTAAATCAAAGAATGATTTTTAAGAGAAGATTTCATAGGATTTTTTTAAGCATTGGGTTCAAGAAATTTGAATTTGTAATAATTTTTTAAAAAGCTTTGCAAAGTGAGGGTTGTTTTGGTTGACTCTGAATTTTGTGAAATATAATATAATTTATAATTTGAAAAATTTCATGAGTTTTATAGCAGATCTAGGAATAAAATATTATAAGATTGTGAATTTAGTTAAATTAAATATATATTGTAAATTTGTGATTAATTGAATAATTAAATTAGAAGTTATTGAAGTTCAAGTGGATTAAGATCTTAAAATTTGGATTTTTAGGTCTAGTAAGATCATCTAAGATTTGCAACAATGTACTTCTTGGATTGATGTGATTTTATTGGAGCTAGTAGTTGACTTAACTTTTAACTTTTTTGTGAAATTTGAAAGTAAGTTAATAGTTAAATTAAGAGTTATTGCTATTGAAATATCATCATTAAGGTCAAAGATGGAGGCCAAATGACACCTGAGTGGATTATGATGTTTTTCTCTCATTTAAAATTTTTATTTTCTTCCAATTTTTTGTACTTATTATTAACTAAGAGATTAAAAGGTATGTAAACTTTTAAGTAAGTTCAATGAATTAATCAATAAATATTACTATTCTAAAATAATCCTAAGATTTTTTTGAATTGGATAGATTTAGGTTATTATTTGTTAAGGATTTGGTTAAGATTTGTTTAGAATTTAAGATTTAATTAAGATTTGATTTAGATTTAGATTTTAATTGGGATTGATTTAGAATTAAGGATCTAATTAAGATTAATTTAAACCAATTAAGCTTCATTTAGGATTTATTTAGGAATTGATCAGGATTTGATTTAGGATTTAAGATTTGATTAGGATTTGATTTAAGATTTAGAATATAATTATGGTTGATTTAGGATTTAGGATCTATTTAGGATTAATTAGGATTTAAGAATTCTTTAGGATTTCTTTAGGATTTCTTTAGAATTTCTTTAAATTTTTTTAAAGATTTTTGTGGATTTCTTTTGGATTTCTATCAAATTTCTTTAAAGGTTGTATTTTCATTTCTTTCAGATTTTTATAGAAGTTTTTTACGATTTCTTTTTATTTATTTAATAATTTATTTAAAAATTCAATTGGACTTGATCAATATTTAGTTATATTTTTTAAGCTTTAATTACAATTAAAATATGATTCTTTTAGAATTCATAAGTCTTGATATTGCAAATTTATTATATATTCCACAACCAAGAGCTTGACATATTTTTAAAGCAAGACTTCATATAATACAATAGTACATTG
This sequence comes from Physcomitrium patens, assembly GCF_059467195.1. NCBI lineage: Eukaryota > Viridiplantae > Streptophyta > Bryopsida > Funariales > Funariaceae > Physcomitrium > Physcomitrium patens. The sequence goes on along the minus strand of NC_143433.1, from coordinate 49,950 downwards.
ACTTGAGCTATAAGATGCTGGATGGGTTCACATCCAAAGTAAATTAGATTAATATCATGAAGCAAGATGATCCTTGTATCACATTTTTAATTAAAAAGAATAAATATTATCTTTGATTTTAGCCAAAAGACTAGGAATAATATGACTCTTTTTTCCCCCCTCCCTTCAATTCTATATCCAAATTTAATATAATCGGACATGTGTATTATTAACGTATAGAGATAGGTAGTTAGAGCCATTTTTGAGAAGTTTTTAGAATTGAGGGTAAATTGGTGGTCCATATGAGATCCATCGTAGAACATTCTAGAAGGACTTAAGGTAGTTATTTAGATAGAATCTACCTCTATAATATTCTAAAATTGATAATTATCTTAGTAAGAACCACTATTAAGGATATTTTAGAAAGTTCCAAGATAATTGGACAAAGTATAAATAGGACTAGCTAAGGCCATTTGGATATTTGATCAAATTTGGCTTTGATTTCTTTCTTTCAAAAAGATTTGGTTTATATTTTTTTATTTTATTTTATTTTATTTTTATTTTTTTATTTTACCTTTTATTCTTCTATTTTTTTTTTGGTCTGTTCTATCCTAAATTATCATAGAATTTATATTGCTATGGTTTTAGAAGGATTTAACATCTTAAAAAGTGTTCAGTCATGTTTCATTGGTATCAAAGCAAGTATTAGTTTGTTCTTTTGTAATATGTCAATAGCTACGATGTAGTTATGAGTCACTTGTTGTAGTCACATTTGATATTGTTTTGGACCTATCTCAAGCTACTTCTAAGAAGTCAACTGGTGTCAGGGTAGAGAGAGTTTGCCTCAAGAAAGCTTTGGGCTTCTAGCTGCCACTAATTATTCAATCAAATCTTGAGATAAGAAAGACCAAGTTTATATATATATATATATATATATATATATATATATATATATATATATATATAATACTTTTAGGTATTATTATACTAAATATATAAGTCTTAAGTTTCCAAAAACACCCAAAATATGATAAAAACCTCTAAATCCTTAAATATCCTTATGGGGTATTATTTTTGAACTTCAAAAACTCATATCTTTCAATTGGATTGTTCAAACACACTCAAAGTTTACATGAAGTACTTATGTACTTCTAACAACTATTACAAAATAATTCAACTACAAATTTGTAGTGGAACTTAAGATATGATCAAAATCCTAACTGTAGCTTCAAATCCTAGTTTTTATACATCTGCATGGAATTTTATTCATATCTCACAAACTAAGTATTCAAATGCCACAAAATTTATATGTATAGCTTCTTAACACAATAATCTGCCTTTTCCAAAAGATTTGAGTCAAAAATTCATCCAAAAATTCAAGATATGACTCCAACCATTACTATGAACAAAATCACTTACTTATTGCCTTTGATTTGGATGTGTTGGCTTTCACTCTCAATAACTTCTTCATTCAAACTCTAAATTCATCAAAAAATTTATAAAAAGTGTAGTTGAAGAAGTACTTTCTATAACACTAGTTGCTGATCTTTCGTTGCTTTTTGTAAACGTATGTTATGCCCTAAAGAGTGACAGTAGATATGAAATTGACACCTTAACTTTGAGTGCCAATAACTTCTTCATAAAAATTCCAAATCATACAAAATTTTCATCCAATCCATATCCAAAAATCTAAATTTGCTGATTTTAGCCTCAATAGCTCAAATAAACTCGAAAGAGAAACCACAATCCCTAATAAGGCCTCAGATAGCCTCCTTGAAGACCATTGGGCATGGCCTTCGACCAATAGGAATGAAGATCTCCATTCCTTGCCTTCATCCAACTATGTCTTGCTTTCATCCCTCCCAATAAGCCTCATACTAGTTAGGATTTTCTTCTTTAGGCTCTAATCTCCTCTCAAGGCTTCATACTAAACATTTAGGTCCTATAATGTTTTTATATGCTATAATCAAAATAGAAAAAACTCAAACTAAAGTTTTTTATAACCACTTTCTTTAAATTAATCTATTAATGATTCTAACATACACCAAGACTTATGAACATATTATATGTTCTAAATAATTTTTACATACTATAAGTAATTACAATACAACACCAGAAAAAAAAATGTTATGATAGCAATATCATGCAAGAAAATTACAACATGGAAGATACAATAGAGCCATCTCAGATGGAGGCTTTGATACAACTCTTCTTAGATTACATAGCTTCTCTACAAGGATAAATAGAAGCCTCTACAATAAGATAATTAAAATCTGATAGGCTAAAATTAAACAAGTCTGATATATATTTTGGAACTTCAAAGCAAGAAGATGTATGCCAATAACTCTTTAGCATGCAACAATACTTCCAAAAATTTGGAGCAAATACCACTGAAGGAATTATGTATGCATCCAACTATTTGAAAGATGTGGCAACTATTTGGTAGCGACATTGAGCTCAAAACTATAGAATTGAAAGTAGATTTTGTGACTGGGAGGAATTTGAGATGAAGCTTAGGAATTAATTTTGGTCCAACAATGCGGAAAAGTTAGCACATAAATAATTGACTAACCTTACATAATCTAAGTCATTGTAAGATTATATCTTTCAATTCAAGTTTCTATATCTTTAAATTATCAATATTTCAAAAGAAAACATAATAGATTAGTTTGTACAAGGATTAAAGCCTAAAGTTCAGTGAGAGGTAGAATTAAAGGATCCACAAACATTTGAAGAGGTAGTTAGGATTGCAGAAAGGATCAATGCTATAGATTTTAGAAATTATGGAATATGACATATAGTATGAAGTGCTATATTATTATCTAGTACTATGGCACAACAACCAATATCAATGGAGATTGATGCCCTATAAGGACCATTGATACCACAAAGATAACAAATGTTGGCACAAAAGGGATTGTATTTCGATTACTAGAAGTCAAGCCATCATATTGGAGATTGTTTAAAATATCAAAATTTAAGCACCAAAAAATCAAGGTGGATTCACAATCTCAAGGTTCACTAAATTGATAAAGAAGTGGAGTAGAGAAAGAGGACTCTCCAATAAAGGCATCAAATGCTAGTATTGGGAATAGCTATTGTCTTTCAAAGACAAACAACATGATCTCAGATAACTATTAAAAAGATTGATTATTGTGTCTAACAAGCCGAGTAAAAATATAACCATATTGAGTACTTATAGATTGCGACTCTATAAAAAATTATATCTTGACTAAGATTGCCAACTAACTTAGGATTAAAACAAAGGTAATCAAAAGAAAGAACATATACCTAATAGATGATCAAGAGAACATATTGAGTAAGACATGTGAAGAAAAAATCTTGAAGTTGAGTAACACCTATGCCTTAAGAGAAAAGTTCAATATTACAAAGCTTAGATATGACATTATCATTAGTATGCTTTGTCTAGAAATAAAAAATAAAGAAGATAATTGGCTAAAAAAGAGAATTTTTTTCAAAGATAGTGGATGCAAGGTGATTTTTTGTACCTCTGCATTGAGTGAGGTAATAAAAAAATTTGTGGCTAAAGGCTTACTTGTACAAACTATCTTTATAAAGAAACAAATACAATATAAACAAGTGATATATATAGTGGTTCCAAAACTTGCATCAGTGGTGGAAAACAGAGTCAAAAGAGCAAAATAGGTAGAGAAACTCATATGTGAATATAAAGACGTCTTTCCAACTTACTATCCTAGTAGTGTGCTACTTGATTAAGGTGCCTCCTTCCAAATAGAACTATTGTTCAAAGCCAAACCAATAAGTCAACAAATTTATTACCTAGAAGCAAATAAATTTAAAGAGCTTTGAAAGATATTAGATGAATTCTTAGAAAAGGCCCTCATTTGAGAAAGCATGTTGCTATAGGAAGCACCTGTACTCTTTGCATCCAAAAAAGATAGTAGACTTTCTTTACATTGACTATCAAAACATCAATAAACAAGCTACAAAGAATACATATCCAGTTTGACGCATAGGTGATCTTCTCGGCCAACTTCATGATATAATCATTTTAGCAAATTAGACTTTTAAAGTACTTATTAGTAGATACCTATTGTAAAACAAGTTATACAAAAGATGGCATTTTATATGCACTATGAACATTTTGAATGGCTTGTTTACCTTTTGGTCTCATCAATGCTCTAGCTTCTTTCATAAGTTATATGAACAAATTGTTTCAAGACCTTTTGGGATACATATGTAGTTTTCTTCATCAATGATATTCTAATTTTTAATAAAATCCTTATAGAGCATAAACAACATCTATAAATAATATTATGATAGCTACAAAATAGTCATTTCTATTATAAGTAATTAAAGTGTAACTTTGGTAGTTAGAGGTCATATTTTTGAGGCATGTAGTATCTTTTTAAAGTATATACATAGAGCAAAATAAGATAAAAGTGAAGGAAGATTGGCCAATCTCTAAAGATGCTTTTAAAGTCTGCTCATTTTTAGGCCTTACTAGATATTATTGCTATTTCATTTGACATTTGCATACATTGTTACCTTATTAACAAGCTTATTGAAAAAAAATGTTTTATTTGAACAGAAACTAGAACAGCAAAGTGCCTTCAATAAGTTAAAGGAGGTACTTATTATTGCTTCAATATTGTAAGTGTATGAATCCAACCTTCTCTATACACTTGACATTGATGTTTTTGATTTTGCTATTGATATAATTGTACATGGAACAAAGATATGACAACACTATCTATTGAAGAAGCTAATGATTGTTTGGATTGACCATTGGCCCTTATTACATAATTTTCATCTTAAAAATATGAAATCATGACATTATCATTGAAAAGAAAAATTACAGCTCTTTGACATTCAACTTAAATACAAGCAAGAAAAACAACATACTATGCAAGTCACCTTATTATAGAGATCAAATCTAACATCCAAATTGGAATACAATATAGAAGTTACTATTATTAGTAGTATCATTTCAAATCTAATCAAAGGAGTGGAATAGAAGTAAATTATACATCAAGGTGCTTATTTTAAGATGGTTATCAATCAATTAAAAGTGAACAATGTATAGTATCAAAATTATCATCTCAGTCACGACTTGATTTATTTCAAAAATGCAAATTTATATACCTAAGAAAACTATACTTTAGACATACATACTACAAAAAGGACACAATATTCCAATATCTAGACATCTAGGGCATAAAAAGACTCTAGAATGGATCTTATGGACATGATTTTAGATAGATTTGGATCATGAAGTTCAAGTTTTTGTGCACTCTTATAAATTATGCCAATGTAACAAAGCTCGCAACATGGCATCTCTTAGGCTATTGCAATTAATTCTACTATATATGGTATAATATAAGTAGGTAACTATAGATCTCATTATGTATTTTTTGTAGATGCTTTACAATCACACCAAAATTATTCTCTTTGAATATTGATTCTTAAATCATTTTCACGTGGTTGTAGTGCCCTTCAATATTGATGCCTCAATATTTGGATTGATCTTCTTTGATATTATCTTTCATCACTATAGATTATCTCATATCATTATTTCAAATTGAGATTGGTACTTGACACGGAATTTTTGGCTGGCTTTATTCAAGCTATTAGGTACATGATTTGCTATATCTACGACCTTCTATTATCAAATAGATTGACAAATGAAGCATGCAAATTAGACCTTAGAAGATATGCTATGGCATTTTTGGCGATTCATCATAATAATTGGGGTGAATATTTAATATCCTTGGAATTTATTTACAATGTTTGTATTCAAGCAAGTATTAATCATTCACAATTTTTTCTTAATACCAGTTAACATCAAATTATGCTAGTAACTTTCTATCATTCTATCAATACCAACAACTTAACAATAAAAGAGTTTATATAATGGCTTATAATAGCCTTGTAAGATGTATGGTACTACCTCTTTACCGCAAGAAATTAAGAGAAGGAGTATGCGGATAACCACCAACAACATAAGACCTTTTGTAACTTTAATACAAAGTCCTCTAGATATGTTATCTCATCCACAATACAATGTGAAAACTTATACAAAAGCTCATCCATTGTTAAGAGACAATTTGGAAACATCATCGGGAGCAAAGTAAGGACGTTTTACATTAATAGAGAGGAATTAACTATAATGGGGAATTTGTATTGTTGGTGTATAGAAATAAATACTTAGAGCCATTTTTGAAAAGTTTCTAAAATTAAGACTAGGTTGATAATCTATGTGGAATCCATCATAGAATATTCTAAATAGATTTAGAATAATTATTTCAAAATAATCCACCTCTAAAATATTCTAAAAAGAATAATTAGCTTAATAGGATGCACCATTAAGGACTTTCTAAAAATTTCCAAGATGATTTGATAAAGTATAAGTAAAATTGACAATAGCCATTTGGATATTTGGTCAAGTATGGCTTTGGTCCCTTTTTCTCAATAAAGTTTAATTTAATTAATTAATTTTTTTTTTTTTCTATTCTACCTTTTTTTTTTATTATTCTATTTTTTTCTAATCTATTCTATCTTATATTGTGAGAGAATTTATATTAGTGTAGATTAGAGGGATTTTATATCTTAAAGAGAGTTCACTATTGTTTCATCTATCCTCTCTCTTGTATACGCTATAAAATATTTACTACTCTTTACCTCCTCTCTTCCATCCAAAACTTCTTGATATCCTTATCCCACTCAACTACTACTACTTTAAGATATCAATACACTCACTACTTCACAAAATCAAGCCCATGCCTTCCTGATTAGTATCGTTACTAGATCCTCTTGCATTCTATAACCATACCACTCCATCCAACAGTATAAGGAATTTCCACCACCACCCTATCACACATATATTTCTTAACTACTAAATGTCATATCCAGCAAGCAAACATAAGATGGTAGACTTTAAGAGATTCTAAATATGATTATCATTTCTGTATTTTTGGTGGTTTTGTCTCTTCTTTTTTGTTCCTACTTTGTTCTTTTCTTCTCTTTTTGATGTATTTGTCCTTCCTTCTCCTACGCTTTGTTTTGGTGTTTCTTTTGCTTTTTATATTACTCCACAAAATAATGCATTTTCATCACTACATCATTGTAGATTTTATACATATGCACCTATAATATATTAGAAAAAAATAAAAATCAACCAATCAATCATGCACTCACTCACTCATTTAGTGCCTATAGCAATTCTATTGCTTAGTTATATGAGCTAATTCATAGGAATAAATTGTATCCATATTTTTTTCTATAATTGTAGTAGATTTAGTATAAATATGATAATTGCCTAAGAGTATTTGATTATATTGTAGTTAATTTTTTTTGGTGGTTTTTATAGCTAAATTTTAATTAATAAGGTTATATTTTTTTCTAAGAGTTGATTTATATATACTTTATATTTATACATATTTATTCTCTTATAGCTAAACATAATATTTTTTTTAAATTTTATATATTCAAATTTTAATATAATTTGAGTAGTTATTAATTAAGTAAAATATGACAACTATAATTAATAAACATATATATATATATATATATATATATCTATACATACATACATGTGTATTATAGTGGCAACTTTTAAAGATTAATGGCAGGCATAATATATAATTTACAAATATTTAGATTTATATTTATATTTTTTTATATTTAAAACTTAAGTAACATAGAACATCCAAGTAATTGGATTAAGACATAAGTAGGAAATTTTGAAAAATTTGTGAGTTTTTTAATTCAAATAAAGTTAAAAAAAAAAAAAAAAAAAAAAAAAACATAAGTTTTGGATTTAATTTTAGAAACATAATTGTTATATAAGTAAAGATCATCATACACAAGAGATTGAGTTGCATAAATCAACTTTAAGTATACAATCTAAACTAAATAAGGATGTAGAAGCAACACACTCTCAAGGAAAGAGGAAAAAAACAACTAAATCAAGCTATATTTCATACTACAAGGAAAGAATCCAAGAATACAAGTGTGTATAGAGAAAATCCTAAAATTTTACTCAATGGCTAATCACCATAGCTAAGCAAAATCTTATAAGAAAAACTATCTCTTTCAAAACAATTCACAAGATTTCATTTAATAAAAATATCAATTGAAGGGGGTTTTTCCACCTAATTCTTTAAACCTTGGTTACCTTTAACAAGGTCAACTAATTAAAAATTTCAAGTGAATAAAAACCCACTAAAAAAAATCAGATTTCATATAAAAGTTATAATAAAAAAAATTAAGTAATTTTTTAGAATGGAATTAATCTTCGAAAAATTATTTTTTTAAATCTCAAAAATAAATATTAAAATTTTATTATATATAATCTTAATTTTAAAGGTTAATGAATAAAGACATTATTAAAAATAAAATATTTAAAAAAACCTTCAAATTTGTTTAAGTTAAAAAAAAAATATATATATATATACATATATATTATAAAGAAAATGGAAAGGATTTGATCTGATTTGATTTTTCTAATAATAGAATTTTGGAAAATATTTTATAATTGTAGTCAATCACAATGAATATAGTACTGGGAAATCTTGGTTTTGATTGAAATGGTTTTAAACTATCACAGTTCAGAATAAATGAATTCCTCTCTTGTAACTGCTGTTATCACAATATGTACATTTTGTGGACATGGGGCCTCTGCGATTCAAATGTTTTTGGATAGTTACATGTGGTGAGATTCACACGTGATAAAAATAAAAATAAATAAATAAATCTGGACATATATGATAAAAATAAAACTAAAAAACCCCGCGTTTCTCGGCATTATCAATCTATACAGGTAAGCCAACTCCACACGTACCAAAGTAAAGAAAAAGCAAGAGGCCACAGTGGAAGATGACGTGGAGGTTGACGTGGAGGATGACGGAGGCATAGGAGCCACGACACGCAAAGAATATGCACAGCGTCAGTCTCGCGAGGGAGACGCGGGGGGTGGGGGGGGGACCTTCCTTTGCAGCAGCAGCATCCAGGCACGCCGCAGGGGCGGGGAAATTGGACTGGTTGGTGACTCTGCTCCGCCTACATCATTTTATTAATTTGATGGGTTCGGGTCTGAGCATCGTCAATTGATCTCTCGCACCTGGTTTCTGCGAGGCCTTGCCAGTCTGTGTGTGCAATTGTTGGTGCCGGGAAGAAGGAGATTTCGAGGAGGAGTGCACCAGGATGTGTTACTCGGTGGAATGCAGCCACTGCGGCAAGACGTCGTGGGCTGGGTGTGGGTTGCACGTGCGAGGAGTGTACAACACAATTCCCGATAAGGACAAGGATTTGTGTCTGTGCAAGGGCTGGCCTGGAGTGGAGCTACCGCCACATTTGGCCGCCAGGGTTCCTGAGAGTGCCACAGGAAGCGGTTGCCACATTTTGTGACCTTTTGCATTAGGTAAAAGCTGTCCTTATTCTCCTCTGGAATCGCAACGTAGGGATATCACCACTATTTCCGCCTTCAAAGTTGATTCATATTATGCGGCTTGTTAGTATCTTGTATTCATGAATTTTGGCAAAATTCTTGTTTTTCTTCTACCAATTTTATGCGAACTACTTTTCCGCCGATGATGATCCTTCGGGAATGGCTAATTTTGCAGTGAATGGATCGTGGTGGTTGTGCGTGATCCACATCGATCACGCATTTGTTTCTCAAGCCATTGGCAGAGCGGACTTCTGCATGGAATTGGTCGTATGGACATCGCTGTGAAGGAATGTCAAGGAACTGGACATTCTCATTCTGTAGGAGAGAGCAAGATTGTTGCAAGTATGTAGATGACTTGAAGTATTCAAACCAGTGGAACTTTGTGGAAACGCTCATGTTGGACGTTCATTCCTTTTGTTTGCTTAACTTCCAACATGAACATCCCTGTTCACATTATCTAGGAAGAGCACCGCAGATACTAGTCTCCTATTTTTGAGAGAGGCGAGGGATAAATTAAAAAAGAAAAATAATCCGATTCCTCAATGAGGATCGAGACCAAGATCCCTCCATGCCCCATTATGAAGAGATTGATGAGTCCTTTTAAATTATGCAGAGAAATTCCTCCTTTCTCCAAAACGAATCGCCATCTTACTTTCGTAAGGTACCTCCGGTAACAGAAATTGCTTTCACCTTTGGCATTTGTGGATTGATCTCTTGCGGGTGTTCAGGTCCCTTGCTGCTAGTCTAAAAACGTACTCAAAATGTCTCGTAGATCCAACAAAAATGGCCACTGAGTTTCACGTGTCGCATGATTGGAGGTTCTAGAGTCCACGTTGATTCCAACCAGCATTTATAAAACACCTACGAGAGTAACCTTGCATACGACGACGACGACGATATACCGACATGAGGGCAGGATTTTCGAGTATTAGGTGTGATTCTTCGGTCGATTTTTCTGCGTGCCTCTACCGACATTTGTTATTTGAGCGTGCTTCCATGTTTCGGTTCCATCTCCTGGGTTACTTACGCAGTCTCCGTCAGGTGTTTTGAGGCTTAAATCCGTTCTCTTTTTCTCTCTCCCTCGACCCATTAGCACCATGGTCGCCAACTCTCGCCACAGATCCTCAAGGAAACTGGAGCAGCAGCAGCAGCTGCAGCGCGTCTTCCCGCATGCGCAATGCAATGGTGAAGTTCTTGTATCAAAAGGAACCACGTAGAGACTTTGTTGATTATCGCATTATATCTGTGCAGAAACACGAAGATCGTTTTTAAAAAAACTCTGATGTTTTTATTCTTTTTCAGTTGAACAATGTGTACAGATACCCAATGTCGTGGAGTATGCTGAAATCACATTTTGTCTTAAAGATTCACATCTAAATAACTGGATGGATTGCACTTCAAATCTTTAGAGTCTTTAGTTCTATTATTACATGTAAGGTACCTGAATCCTAAACAAAGTTTTTTTATTTTTTTGATTTTTCCACATATCATTTCTAGGGAATTTACAGACCTAATCCGCATCTCAAAAGCTTACTGTTTTTATTGCTTAAAATAAAATGTTTGAATGCATATACATATATATATATATATGATTTGGGACTTCCACATTCAGATCACAGTGTTTTATATGTCAACATGATGAATGTGGTATATATTAAGCTTATAGTTTGAAGCACGTTTAGTGTTTGGAACCAATTGTATCAAAAAATTAGTTGGAAACACTTGAACACTATCTGTAACTACCTTCGGTGGATGATTGATTGAGGTCTGCAGCAATTTGCATATATAAAGAATTATCCATATATTCATGAAGTTTTTCACCGTAAGGGTGGTTAAAAAGTCTAATGCATCTTGTTTACACATTCTCACCTGCCCTTTCTTCTTCAATATTTTTCTAACCAATCAAGGATTATAACTCAAGGTTCTTTTCTAGTTGGTTTTTATTTCGTTCTAGATTCAAAAGAAAGTCGAAATATCAAATCAATGCACATTTCAGGATCTTATAGAATACGAAATAAAACTTTAAAAAATAATAACAAGGTTCAATATAAATTAAACAATACTCATAAAAATTGATGTGTGAAGGTTAAATGATTGGGATTTCTTCAAGTTTAGAGGTGGTAGATTAGATGGTTATAACTACTAATATCAAACCACTATTGTCAATTCAATACTTAAGTTGTAGATGCATATTTTGAAGAGTTAAAGCACTTCTTGAAAAATAGGAAATTTTCTTTACAATAATCTTAGATAAATTTAAAATATAGCAATAATTATTATTTTATTTTATTTTAATTATTATTTTTAAAAATTAGAAAAAATTGCCATTGAATAAGATTATTATCTAAAAATTGATATAATTTTTTTATATTTTTTTTTCAAAAAATTTGATCTTTAGAAGACTTAGGTGTTTTTAAAAAAATTGTTGCATTGATTGTGCCAAAATTAGCTCAGATTGATGGCTAAATAACTATTAAAGAATTATTTCTCAAATTTTAAAGAAATTTAAGATGTTTTTTTACTTAGAAATTATATTTATTTTTTTGAAGTTAATTTAGATTTTTTAAGCTAAAAATTTAATATTTAGAATAATTTGTAGTCATATTCAAATTTTAAGGAAACAAACTATTGAATTTGGTTTTTAAACGATAGTTCTCTAATTTGCAAAAGAATGCAAGACATTCTCTAAAAATGTTATATATTCTAAAAATATTTTTCAAACTTAAACATTAATCTACATATGATAAAGAAATTGCTTTTGTTAAGTTCTTATAAAACTAATTTAAAACTTTCATGATGTAAGAACTGGAATTAACATCTTCACTTGGATAATATTTTGTATATTTTTTAATGCCATAGAAGCTTTTAAATATGGCTTTTAGTTCATCAAGATAACAAAAACATTGCTTTCAAGAATAAAAACTCAACTGACTATAAATGTACTATTTTCTTTGATCTTTCTAATTTTAAAAGAAATTTCAAAAAGATGCTAAATTTTTTCTTGGATCTTTCTTATTATAAAAGAAATCTTAAAATTAATCCTCAAAATCGGCCTTCAATCAAGTATTTAATAAAAGATTTCTATGATTTATAAATAAACTTGTTATTGGTTTATATGTAAACAACTCCATAATGTTTCTAAAAAGTTCACAATCAAACATTAATAATTATAATTTATCCTGTAAGATAATATTAAATTTGAAAAATAAAAAAGTAATCTTATATATTATTTTCACGAACTTGAGTATTCATAGACCAATAAATAGTATTAGAATTTGGCAACTTTTTTTTAAGAAGGCTTCTTCTTCAAAACTTATTTTGGACAAGACTGTTTTTAACTATAGAAAATAAATTATTTAAAAATACAAAAGCAATTAGATTATTTGCAGTAATATAAGAGTTAATTTAGTTTTTAAAATTTTAGGTAGTAATTATACTATTCTTGATTCTATTATTTAATCTATTTTCATGTTGAAAAGTCTCTTTAATTTTTAAAATTCATTAAAATACTAATAGATGATGGATTAGAAAAATAAACACAAAAAGCTCAAATCTCTTAGCCAAATAGATGCCAATGCAAACAACATCGATGCTTTAATCCATATATATATATATATATATATACATAACTTTTGTAATTGCCTTTTGTTAGGGTTTTGTTCGTAGAATGTTTGTTATTACCACAGCCACCTATGCTACTATTTAAACCATGTATTGTCCATTGTTAATTGATTTGATCTTTGTTCCCTCAAGTCTATGTAATACCTCTCTACAAAATAAAAAAGTTGTATAATTTATATTAATAGATTATAAATAAGCTTGCTGGAAAAAAATAATAAAATCTTATTGTGCAAAAAACCTTAAAATGAGCCAAAATTCCTAAATTTTTTTGAAAGGTCTTGGATTTAACCAAATATATTAGAGATACTAAATCCAAACACCTCCATACAATAGAACTATATTCCCTCTTATCATGGTATGCTTTGAGTCAATGGCTTGAATAAGGGCTAAAAAGATGTACTAAATTTCCATCAATCAACAAAGGAGTACATCTCCTTATGTTTAAAACTTAAAAAGAAAAAGAAAAAGAAAGTAAAAAATTCTCACACACCCACAGACAAGTGGATTAAGGAGGTATTCACATACCTCACTACGGATCACTTAAGGTTTCCCTGTCCTTGTGTATTTCAAACATCGTTTTGATATCTTCAACTTGATTACTTGGCATCTGCATGCATCGCAGCAGAACTTGCAAAGATTTCAGCACATGTGGAAACCTTGCCCCAGTGTGTGTTGGCCAGTAGAAGACCAAATGAACTGGATCGCAAAGCACAAAGATACTATAATACAGCCTATCGGAACAGATGAAACCTACATTGAGAACAGAATAAAATCTCAATCTTGATGGATTTGGCTTGCAAGAGCAGAAATGCTGAAATAGAAAATTGAAATCACTAAAAGCTTCAACTTCCTGGCGGTTGTGATTTAAAATTTTAGTGATTTCAATTTTCTAATTCAAACGCAACCATTTCTTTGCTAGAAAAGCAATGTTAACATGAATCAGCTATGCTGAGTAAATCTGGAGTCACAAGACTGTCCAATATTTTTCCAGTTTAATTAGCAAACCGTCATGCTTTCGAAACGCACGAATCAGTACAATGGAAACATGTCACTATTGAAGACCTCATTATTGAGACAACGAAGGAAAAAAGATGTTCAAACTTCCCACATTCCCACTGTGCTTTCATTCTGTTGATATTAGATCAACTACATTCAAGTTCAAACTGGAGTCTATTCAAACAACGTCAAATCGTGACCGATTGATATTAGGCACCCGGTTGACCCCTCCTTAATAATACACATTTCCAGGTCATAGGTTATCAAAAGAATACCTAGCTCTAGTCGAACAGTAGGCTGAATTACGTGGTGGTTAGATTTTGAGATCAATATGTCGCTATGACCCTACAGGTGGTCTTTCAATCCCTGATTCAACCTTTGAGCTGGTAAAAATGAGGGGCCAATTCTGTAAGCCATGCTGGGTTAATGGCTGTGACATTCCACATATAATGCCGTTCCAAGAAAATAATTGACTGGAATACCACCCACTTTGGTGAAGCTCTGAATAAAACAGAGGATGGATGGATGAATAGTTCCTGATTACCCCTTAAAGAACGATATGTATTTCCACCTTCCGCCTCAAGACGAGCAGCATTGGGAAAAAAACCTGCTGTGACTGCCTTAGCAACCAGCTTTACATCTCCATCGTGCTGCTGTTGTCTAGGTCCCCCAAGCTGCTGCAATAACGTACTGAGCTGGGACCGTACTTTTGCAACCTTCGCTAGAGCATGATAGTTCACACAATTTTCATAGCACCACTGATTTCGGTTCTTAACGTGCAAGTATCCTTCAAAAACATTCAAGTAAGAAATCATATCCCCTTCAGCGACTGCAAACTGTGCACGAGCTTCATCCATCTCCTTTCTCTCTCTACCAGATGCCCAAATCGTTTGGACCGTCAATACAGCTGCAATTGTGAGTCCCTCCTTCTGACAACCAGTTTGAGCGGCAGTGAGCAGCATCTTGGCTGACATGGGATCAAGTGGAAGCTCTGAAACCTGATGCCCCAAAGGTGAGGTCAGTTTTGCATGCCCATCCATTACACCGAGAGCAAATAGAAGCTCCAATGCCCTAACCATTAACTCTGCAGGAGGTGGTGCCAACCAATCAAACTGCATCACATTGTCTATTCCCAATGCTTTCAGTTGAAGAATTGTGGATAGAAGATTTCCTTTCTGAATCTCAGGCAACCTTTCTGGCCTCATGGCCGCATGCGCATCTTCAGTGTACAAGCGAAAGCATTTTCCCGGACGTTCACGACCTGCTCGTCCCGCTCTTTGGTCTGCTGAGGCTTGAGATATAGGGGCTGCAACTAATGCTTCAACATTCGTGATGGGATTGTAGAATTTTTGTTTTGAAAACCCACTGTCGATCACATAAACAATTCCTGGTAAGGTGACAGAAGTCTCCGCAATGTTGGTGGCCAAAACGACCTTCCGTCGTCCTGATAATGAAGGCCGCATGACAAGCTCCTGATCAGAGGCAGGCAATCCTGCATAAAGAGGAAGAGCCACCAGCGCCCGAGGTAACTTCTCCGCTTCTTCACTGATCATTTGTACAGCTGCATTCACATCATCTTGACCAGTGAGAAACACCAAGATGTCACCCGGCCCTTCGATCTTATGAATAGCTATTGTCGTTGAAACTGCAGTTCGAACATAGTCTTGAACGGGCTTGTCACAGTAATGTATAAGTACAGAGTGTGTCCTTCCTTCAACCGACAGAACAGCTGGACTTCGATTAGGCACTGACTCTCTATGAATTGAATTCTGTAGCTTCTCTCTGCTTGTATCAAAAAAATCATGGAAAGCTTTTATGTCCATCGTGGCCGAAGCAACAACTATACGCAAATCGGGGCGTCGCTTGATGATCTTTTTGAGAAGTCCTAGAAGAATGTCGGTGGCTATACTTCTTTCATGAGCTTCGTCCACCATGATGACACTGTAGGAAGAGAGGAGTGGGTCCGACATCATTTCCCTCAACAATACACCATCTGTCATGTACTTAATTTGAGTCACACCACGAGTTGCAACTTCGTCGAACCTAACGGAATACCCAACCTTTGTACCTAGCGTGACCCGCATTTCCTCTGCCACCCTCGCTGCAATCGTCTGCGCTGCAATCTGGCGGGGCTGAGTGCACGCAATTGTTCGGCCACCTTCTGCCCAACCAGCTTCCACCAGAAGCTGCGGGATCTGAGTAGTCTTTCCACTTCCAGTCTCGGCGACCACAATGGTGGTGCCATGGTTTTCCACGAGATAAAGGAGGTTATCCCTCTGCTTATATACAGACAACTGATGCCTCTGTTTTTGCACACTTGCGTGAATGGTAAAACTCGTCTCATCGTTCAGATCCTCAACTGCCACTGCCTGTGGTACAGGCTTCGCAGTTCCTGGTTTCCACGCTCCAGCCAAACCACTTCTCATGTCTCTCCAACTGCGATACCCACTTCGATTGGGTACCAACTACGTCACCTAACTCGAATCAATTAGATGTTCGCTTGAATCTTAAAGGTCACACAAACATGGTTCGGGCGGTGGTCAATTTGGTCTCCTTACACTGATAGTGCATGCATTAAGCTACAACCACCACCCTACGACATCATTCATTTGGAAACTATACTAATCCGATATGACTCCTCCAGGCTAGTAAGAAACCAGCACTCAACAACAAAATGCAGCAAGTCAAACTGCCAATACCTGCTGCCTTTTCAGTGCATCCACCACACGGGAAAAAAAATCGTCGCAAAGCAGCTACCCAAGGTCACGGCTCCCATGCAAGCACGCCTGCCCGATGGCTCTCTTTTCTTGAAAACTTATTTTTTCTGTTCAAAGAGCAAATTGGTCTTCGGACTTCCTCGGCTCACATTTTAGGAAAACAATCTCGATCCCTCTCTTGCTGACCGAGCTCCTTGCCGAAAATAACGCCCGAGAAGCTGACGCCTCCAGAGATGCCGCACTGCCCTTGAAAAGACCCATGGTTACACTCATCCCGAACCCTCACAGGCGTCGACGGGCGAACGTATGGAGCGCAATCGTCACACTGCCAACAGAATTTCGCACACAATCTGCCGACTGCGGTTCCGAGCTGCTGCTTCCTGCACACGATCAAATTCGGGAGACGCTTGGTCATGGCTCCCAGCTGTCGCTACTCTCTCCTCGTCTTGGCTTCGCCTCCACACCACACCTCGCGCGTCGAGCTGCCAACACAAACCCTAAAATCCTTCAACAAAACGCAAAATTTACCGTTCAAAGCGGATTTTAAAGGATGTAGGATGGAGGTCGCAAACTCGATTAATACTTGTATTGAAATCACTTTGTAATTTGAACCATGAGAACAGATAAAAATAAGTTTTTTACGAATGCAAATAATAATATTTCAATATTTTAATTATATTTCTATAAATTACACAATTGCAAGATTATCATGCACAAGAAATAAAATAAAATAAACAAAACATGACAACATTTTACACGGGCTGCATTTTAAAGTTATTGCAACCATCGTAAATGATCACATAATTTGAGTATTTTTTTTAAATAAAATTACGAATTGATATTTATTTAAAAATTAATATAAAATAAAAATATTGAGTGATGTATTTCTAGTATTTTCATAAGATTTTTCACATCATTTTGTAACATTCTAACCCATGCACTTGTGAAACCATTTTAAGGGAAGGCTCCCTAGAAATCGAGCGGGATGAAAGTGGATGATAAATTGCACGACGGAGTTCCAACGTGGAATTGGCACCCGGAGGACGTGAACCCGGCCCGTGCTGGGCGTGTGTGTTGTTTGCATTGGTTGCGTGCCGCGCATCTTTTTGTTATGAAACCGAAGTCCTCCGCTTGCTTGCTTGCATTCATTCAATGTGTCCATCGCATCGCAGTTGTGGTTTTTCTGCGTCTTTTCTCCTCCTGTCATTTAATTTAACATCCCCCCCTTAGTTAGCACTACGTTTCTGGATTGTGGAATTTCGGCTCTCTCCATTGAGAGCTCTCTGTCTACGTTCTTTTTTGTGGAATCGTAGGTTATTCCCGCCAGGGTAGTAGTTTTGGTAGACTTTCTTCTCATCCTGCAGAATCTCCCTCATCACTGGTGCTACGGATGCAGGAAATTGTGTTTTCATTTGTTCACTTCCCATTTGTTCCCTATCTGATGTAGGTGTTGAAGTAGTTTGATGTGTCGTTCTTTTTAGCGATTCAACGGACCCTGACCTTGGAGGCCATCAATGGTGTGTTGCTTGCCCTGCTTGCAAGCATATGATACTCCCCTGTTCTGTACGGGTTTGGAATCCTTTTGTATGAAAGAACGGTGTATTAATTCTCTCGCATTGTACTCTCTTCAATTGATTTTGACCTAATTATGTCTTGTTTTGGAAATCTGCCGCCTTTGTAATTGTAATTGTCTTGTTGAGTGATCTACTTCGCTGCTTTGAGTAGTTTTATGTTTACATGACCTGTATTTTCCTGTTTTCTGGTAAGCGATTGCCGATTGTGTCAATCTGTCGGAACATTTTTTCTGTATATGCGAGATTGTTGAGTTTCTTCTTAGTCGCGAGTTTGTCGCGGGTGGAAAGGTCGAAGCTGTATTGATCGCCTGTCCGCGTCGTCTTTCCCTTCGAGACAGTGAAATTGCGGGTGTAGGTAGTGCCAAAGGTGCAATTAGGAGGGAAAGAGAGAGAAAAAGGTTTCGAGCAACTACTTCTAGCCATGGGAAAAGGCGAGGTATGGCGTTCTTTCCTTCCCTCTTCTTTCTCCGCTGGCACTGTCGATGGCACACAACTTTGCATTACACTATCCTATCCATTAGAAATCCTTGAATGCTTGATACAATGGACTTACTGCATAAAATTGTTGCTCTGGATGGTTTTTGGAGGCGAGGCAATCTAGATATCCCTGTTCTAATCACTATCCCTACTAGTGATGTCGGAAATGGCTCTGCGTTCTTACCAGATTTTACATCCTCGAATGGTCTGGTCTAGGAATTCAATCTTCTCAGACGAGGCCATTGCTAGCCATCCATTGCGATTTGCATGATTATGTTTGACTCTTGAGGAAGTGGTTACGATCCCCAAGTATGCATTTCCTCTTCAGGATTTGCGAAGTGACCCTCTTCACGAAGACACTCTACTGATCCCTAAAATTGACACTCTACACGATAATCCCGAAAACCGTGGCCTTCTTACTTTCCATGTTTCTTGAAAGATTTTCTGCAATAGTTGCGGATTGCGTTGAAATGTCTGTTGACTTTGTTAAGTACATGTTATGCGCCAGTACCCAGTAGAATTTGGCGCTCTTCCTCGTTGTTCATTCTTGCTAGGTGTGGTACTGTCATCTACAGTTCTTCACTGCATTTTTTTCCATATGTAGTCAAGAGATTACATAATTAGCTCACTTAAATTATTCATTCATCCTTTATTTTTGAGGGCTTTGTCATAGCTTTTGATATTGGTCTCACTTTTGAATATTACCTGTGCGAAACATTAGTACAGTCCATATGATGGTGTAAGTATGACGAAAGTATATTGAAGCTTCCCTGACTCGATGATCATGCACAGTTGGGGTCGGCGCGTGCATTTATTTGCATCTACAGTCACAGCTTCTCGTTTGTGCTTATTAACATTTTGAAGAGTGCCTCATTACACCCTATTTTACGGCTAGGAAGTGGTTTCTGGACCGGCTACCGCAAATAGTTCAAGACAGTGCAGCTAAACGGAGGTTGTTTATGGTGGTGTGATGCAGTCATCGTCAAAGAAAGTGATCACCAAAGAAGAATGGGAGAAGAAACTGAGCGAGGTCAAGATTCGAAAGGAAGACATGAACAGACTCGTAATGAATTTTTTGGTCACCGAAGGGTATGTCGAGGCAGCTGAGAAATTTCAGCACGAGTCTGGGACTCAACGTATCCTCTGCAGTTCTTGCGTTTATTTCATTACCTCCATCGTAACAATAACCGATTGAGAACTGTCGCTGTTGTGTTTTATTTCTGGGCCATCGCTGATTCTCGAACAAGTAGGAGATATACGAATGGCATTAGCATTTGTTTGTAGGATCGCGATGTTGCCAGTGGCAGTTGGTGCATGGGAGATATTACTGTTACTTGAACCAGTAATGTATAATTACGATCATTTGCATCTGAACGAATGATGCTAATGATCAGTGAAATTAAAGGGTTGTGTTACTCATTCTGAAATTCTCTTACAGTGGGCTGGTCCAATTCCTTAGCGAGGAACAGCAGACATAGATCTTGGCACCATTACTGACCGCATGGCTGTTCGAAAGGCTGTACAGTGTGGACAGGTGGAAGATGCTATCGACAAAGTCAATGACTTGAATCCTGAGGTTCGTACATAACAGTTTGACTTCACCCTTAATGTTATTAGCCTAATAGCATGTTAACCAGCGTGTTACTTCGGCTCAGGGAACTTTATGTCTTCCTGCAAAGAAGACTTAAAGGAGATATTGGCGTCCTGACAAATATTAACGTCAAGTGTCCATACGAGCTTTTCATCTTGTCCATTTTGTACTCAAACAACACTCAATTGCCACATCAGTGCTGATATACAAATCCTCCTCGTCCTCCTCCTCCTCCTCATCATCATCATTGCTATTTATATTACTATTAGTCTTCTTTGTGAAGCTTAACATGCAAGCAATCTATGCACTGACTTATTTGTGATGGTATGGTTTAAACAGATTCTTGACACCAATCCACAGCTATTCTTCCACCTGCAACAGCAGCGGCTTATTGAATTGATTCGCGCGGGCAAAGTAGAGGAAGCTTTAGAGTTTGCTCAAGAAGAGCTAGCTCCACGGGGCGAAGAGAATGTACGTCATACTGGTACACTGAATTCCTGTGCGTTGTGAATCTTGTATAGAGAAAGTTGCGTTTCCCAAGTTTTCAGCATAGGCTCTGCATACGCTTTTCCTAAGTTTCGAACGAGTAATAGTATCTACTGCTTTATTCAGAATGACCCTTACTTTGGGGTACACGCAACACTTTGTTGTTGAGATTTCAGCGCATCAGGATTTTCACGCATGGTTCTTAACATATTTTGATTGTAGATGCATTTTTTTCAGTCGGCAATTGAACTCTGCGCACTTTCTTTCTCTATTTCATAGGTTATTTAGATTACAAGCACCTCATTTTATCACGCTCATGCTGAAATAGTTCAACTACCTCAATTGGTTTTGTTGGAAATTCAAAGTTGCTAATTGAGTACCGACTCTCTTATGAACAGCATGCATTTTTGGAAGAGCTGGAACGCACTGTTGCTCTCTTGGCTTTTGATGATGCTTCGACCTGCCCGGTGAAGGAGGTGAAAGAACTCCTCGACAATGCACAGCGTCAAAAAACAGCCAGTGAATTAAATGCTGCTATCCTCACAAGCCAAAGCCATGAAAAAGGTATTTTTTCTTTGACGATCGAGCGTTGTAATGGTACGTGTGTTGGCTCGAGATCTATTATTTAGTGATCGTATACCACTTTATTCAATGTCCAGTGTTACCAAAAAAATAGTTTTCCACAAGTTTTCTGGTTTAGGACGTTTTCTAGTTATAGGAGTAGAAAAGCAGCTTGAAAATAGGGGAGAGTTTTGGCACGTCAAGTCATCCTCGTGTCTCCCGACATTGACAAATAGCAATTTATTCAGTTTCTCTGCGTTTTAAACTTGTTTTATCCCCTATTTCATTTGGTAATGTTTTCCTTTCTTGGTAACAATGATCTTGTCATCTGTTTTTACGATTAGATTATTAGAAAATGAGTAGTACGATGGTCATTCTGTGCTGTTCATAGTTGGATCGTTGCGTGATATTCACAAAGTTCAAAGTAGTTTTGATCGCTTGTTGGCAATTCCTTTGTCAATATTGCATTTTATTGGCGAGAAGTAAAATGCATAGGCAAATAATCATTTTCATTTTTGACATGTTCACTGCAGATCCAAAGTTACCAAGTTTGCTGAAGATGTTGATATGGGCGCAAAACCAGCTCGATGAAAAAGCATCTTATCCTCGAATCAATGACCTTGTGAATGCTACTCTCGAGGAGCCTGTGACATAACGTATGACTGTTTGTATAGGTTAGTCTGTGAAGCTCAAAGTTTGCTACCGCACTGCAACGATTTGTTGGTTTAGGTACTCCCCAATTTAATACCTTCAAATGGTCACATCATGTGTTTTGTCCCCCTTCTTCTTTCGTCTGTTCCCAGGATTGTTCTTAACAGCCTTACTGCCAACAAGCTGATTAAGACAGCCAGGGAAATGTGCCGATTCCAGTGCAGTCTTTTCATGATGCTTCTGGAGTTTTGTAAAAAGATTATGAAATTGGTAGGCAGTCTCTTCGGGTCTTCCTATATAAGAACGGTTGTTTTACAAGATGAAATGCAATTTTTCTGTACGTAATGGGTTCTGAAAATCATACAGTAGGTTTTTGAGTTGATCTTGCGTATTAAAATGGTAAGAAGTATGGAGAAGAACATTTGGAAAGATAAATTCAGGTTGTTGAAATCATGGTTGCTAGTCCCTGATGTTGTGTAATGTGTTATGTTTGTAGCATTATGATTGAATTGGTGGATATTATGATTACCTGAAGACCCAGATATCGATCTCTTAGGCAGTTGTGTGTAAATGGGAGGTTGTTGAGCAATGTTCACAAAGTTCCCGGTACTCGTTCTCTTTACAACAATAGATTCCTTTAATATTGAAGTTTGGTGTAAATTGCTGTGGCTGAAACTTAGACCACCGTGACTACAGCCTTCGGACGCACTCAAACCATTTTCTGCCTGAACATGTGAGGCATTCTTTCTATATTTTGCAGTAAATTGATGATGATGATTGTGTAAAGTTGGAAATTTCTTGAGTAGAATGTTGAACGGTGTTATGCTTCCTACATATTTTTACACGTTCATAAACGTTAGTTTTCATCTTGTTTCATCAATTCATAAACAATATGGAAATGTTAACACGATCTACTGACATTTTCTCTTATAAATTCTTTCTAATTTTCATCAGCATTCAATGCAATATATTGGATATGTATTAAAGAAAAGTTTTCTAATGAATCAAATTTAAAGTCCACGTTTAATCAAAAAAATTGAAGAAGAGTAGTAGGATTCTAACAGTGACATAATTTTTTTAAAAGCTCATTCTTCAAGGCTATTGAAACAAACTATTTTTCCTTTTGTAAATGATTGAATTTAGATTTAACGAGTATATATATACAAATAATATTTATATTTGTATTTAACTTTAAATATTAATATTTAATTTTAATTCCAACACTACTACAAATTAACATTTGAAAAATTTATTTAAAGAAAGATGTATTGTCCTTTAATTTTATAATATATATATATATATATATATATATATATTTATCTGATAAATAAATATTTAATTTTATTTATCAAATAATAATTCATGCCAATATTATAAAAACTTATTATTATTTTTTTTAAGTAAACATTGATGCATAATGGTATTTTTAATAGAAGTTAATGACGGATCTAATATAATTATAAAAATATTCTAATGAGTATATAAGTATTTTAATAGCATCCAAATAGAAGGAATTTAACCGCTTAATGTTTTTAATACTTTTAATGATATATAATCTATACCAAGTTTTATAAATATAAATATTTTACACTAAAAATCCAAGATTATATTAATATTTTAAATACTTAGGGATAATACAAGACAATGTTATAACTTCCTATTTATAATTTATTTATAAAAAACATATATAATTTTAATGGTTTTATGGCATTATTACATTTTTATCCTAAACTTCTGAAAGGTTATTTATTTATCATTTTAATTAATTTTTCATTTGTTGAAAATACAAGTCAAATATTATTTTTTTAGCATAAAAATGCATAATTTAATAAATAAATATGACTATATTTAAAATATATACAAAATAATTTAGATTTTAATTTTTAATTTTAAACAAGTAAAATACATCTATTATATTGATTATAAAAGAATACCAAAAAAATTGAATTAAATAAAATTTTCTAATTTAAAAAACACATCATTATAGAAGCTTTGATGCCTTAATTCAAGGCAAGCCTAATAATATGGATATAATACATTATAACCTACTACCTATCTTGTTATGAGCCATCCAAAGAATATATAAAATAGTTACTATGGAGAAGTGTGTTACTTTAATGTATTTCCATGTCTATTGTAGTCTCCAATATTTGTTTTCCCATCCATAATCTATCACATCATTTTAACAATTCTTCTAATTGGGTAGAGAGTTTTAAGATTATTTTTGTATATTGTCATATGTCATGTATTTATAATCTTTGATATTAGATCAAATATCTTCTCTTACTCTAAAATCACTGTAAACTTTCAATTGAAATTATTGTGTTTTTTTTTGGATCCAAATGATCCACATGCACACTCTTTTAATAAGGGTCTATATAATCTTAATTCACTTCAATTGAGGGAGAATTTTGGTACCAAATAAATTTAGTATTTGTATGAAGGTCTTCCATGGCCTCTATTTATAAGGTTATGAGATTATTCTGCATATAATTAAATTCCAAATTTTGCAAGCTTGGATGCACTTCCAAAATCTATGAAGGATGGTTTTTTTATTTTGAAAATAATAGTGAGAATAATGTGTAGAGATGTCTACACATGCCTTTGTTTTTCAATTATTAACAACCATTTTTTTTTTTTTTTCATATTACCTAAAAATGCGTGATTCTTATTTAGACCTAATTTGAAACAAAAAATCTATAAAAAAAAAAAAAAAAAAAAAAAAAAAATCAGTAGATAGTTGCAATTAAAATGTGGCTAAAATTTGAATTTGTTGTGTTTTTTTTTTTTAGATAATATTTATGAAGGTAAGAGTGAAATCTTCTTTATTCTTGTCAATGTCTTTCTAGACTTTAGTCTTATTTTTAGACTTTTTAATCTTCTTATTTTTGGCAATAGCCATTCTAGTTTAATATTCTACTATCTTAGAGTGATTTTTTAGTTTTTTTGAGTGACAAAAGAATTTATTGATCTTTTAGTTCTTTAAAATTCATGTCCTTGGTACTTGTTGCATATTAAAGAAAAAATAAAATCAAGCTTCATTGATCTAAAAGAAGTCATAATAATTATACTTTTAAAATCCATTTTAAGAATCAAATATGTTAAAAATGTCATTTTTATAATTAATATCTATCACATCTTTAACTTTAATAAATAAATTTTTTTACCAAAAAAAAGTAAAAAATAAGTTTATTCTAGTATCAAAAGTATATTAAATTTTGCAACATAAATTTCATTAGCTACATGGCAACATTCTATAGGACTTCTAATACATGTGTAATTTGCAAAATACATGTCTTAACTTGCAAGACAAGTTTTTTATATGCATGCCACATCATTAGCTTGTATCACAAGTTATTCACATGTGTGACACATGGCTAACTTTTTTGCCAAATTTCTAACCAATTAGTCAACTGTAAACATATATAAAGTCAAATATACATCTATAAAGCTTCTAAGAAGCTACACCAAAAGATATTATTAAATCTATCTATATTTACTTTCTTCCTATCACTTCTTATTTAGGTAAATATATATGTCTATGACATTACTCACCTTCTAAGGTTGAGTTCTATAACAAGCAGTTATTATATATTGAGAAAGTCTAAGATGTGGCAAATTGTATTTGCTACATACTCTGATCTTTGTTTCTTTCAAACCTCGTTGATAGGTCCTCTTAGCCATCAATAATGTTTCATTCTAAAGTAAAAAGATCACCCTATTATATGATTATTGTTAAGGCATTTGTAACTTCCTTTAAACAAAACATTTACAAGACCATCACAAATCATTCCTACTTCTAATAAAATCACCAAACATTGGGAGTTTATTCCAAGATCATGATATGAAATGCATTGTATCTTGCCATCTATTCAAAGAAGAATATGTCATTCTTGAAGATCCTCATTTCTATTACTAATAATTTTTATATATTTGTATAATATGTTGGCTTGAAGGTTGTGACAATCACAATATTTCATTGAATAAGTCAACAAACAATAGATCTTAAATTGAATCTCCTAAATATTGGTTCTCCATCTTCTTAGTACCACAAATACATAGAAACCACAAACAAGGATAGAAGGTAGAATGCTATCTTTTTTGGATCTTGTTTCTTCTAAAGCAAAGATTTGCAATTCTTTATCTTGATTCTGATGGATGTTGTTGATAAAACGTATCAACACTTTTGATTACATTTACAAGATTTTTACTGGCCTTTATGTACATTTATTAACATCATATCCATGCCAATGAAGAAGATGTTCTAACCTATTTCAATGTCGCTCTAAGTCAAATACTTCTTCTACTTTAAATTCTTGATCAGTATCTACTTCTATAAGATGAGGTAGTATTTGTCTTCTTTCTAAGATATTTACTATCTTATATGATTCAAGAAGAAATATATTATTGTGTAGTAATATAGCCATTAAGTGAAAGAAAAAAGAAAGTATTTTATTATAGAAGAGTTTAATTAAAAATATATAATAGAAAAATATAGATAAATGATAAGCACGTAGTAAAATCTATTAATGATAGAATTATCTTTTTTTTAAAATAGATTCTATTTACTTTGTAGAACCATAAATTAGGCAAAATAAAATAGACTAAAAAATCAAATAATATAGTTATATATAAGAAGAATTTAAGAGTTAATTTTAATAAAAATTACCTCAAAAAGACAAGAATTGATATTTAGAGAAGACCAGTTGCCAACCAAGGTCAAAATCAAATCCTAAGGCACAAAACCAATCACCTACAATGACTCTAAGGTTTTTTTATATAAATCAAAGAATAAAATTTGAAAGAAAACTTGAGAAAAGATTTTTGAGTATTAGTTTCATGTCATTTGGATTAATATTGAGATTTTGAATGATTTTCAAAGTTAGTGATGTACTCAATGGATTTAGATTTTGAGAAATAAAAATATGTTTATAAATTTGATGATTTCTTAAGTTTTGTAGCTTGTGTATAGGTGAAAATTGAGAAATTTGTTTTTGAGCTTGTTTTGAATATGTGTCAAAAATTTGAGGTCAATCAAGCAATTAGATGAAAACATATGAGGATTTTTGTGAGTTATAGTCTTGAAAATTTGAGATGTAGGATCAGTGGGCGATTCTAATATCTAGCAATATTCACTAGTTGGATTCAAGTAAAATTTGATGAAAGAAATTAAGACTTAAATATATATACATAATTCAATTTTTGAAGCAATTAAATGCTTCAACAAGGAGAAATTGGTATTGAAAGATCAACATTCAAATCAGAGAAGGAAAGTAGCCAATGATTGATAAGTTTTGGAAGTTTTTTTTGCAATTGGTAGGTTCGATTCTTCTCAAATTTTGTAAGCTTGTTAATTGTTTGTTGGTTGAAGTCTAGGTGGAATTTTAGTCAAGTTCTATAGTTCAATTAATATTTATTAAGGTTTCAAATAAAATTTGAATAGGATTTGGTCTAAGGTTAGGATTTAGGATTTGATTTGGATTTGATCTAGGATTAGGATTTAGAATTTGATTAAGATTTGTCTAAGATTTGATTAAGGTTTATTTAAATTTTAATTAAAATTTATTTAGGATTTGATAGGATTTGTTTAGAATTTAGGATTTCATTGGGGTTTAGTAGAAGATTAGGATTTAGAGTTTGATTAAGATTTAGATTAAGGTTAAGATTTAGAATTTGTCTAGAATTTGATTAAGATTTTTTAAGATTTGATTAGGATTTATTTATAATTTAGGATTTTATTAAGATTAGATTGAGATTGATTTAGAGTTTTATTAGAATTTGTTGAAGATTACATTAGGATTTGATTAGGGTTCAATTAGGATTTTTATTTTTGATATACTTTTAAGATATATATAGTTTATGATTTCTTTATATTTTTTTTTGTAAGTTCTTGAGTATTATCACTTATCTTGCACTTGAAGCTCTTCTTATCTTTTATGATGCAGGTGTAAACAAATAAATAATAATCATGATAAACAGTTCATGACCTAGTTGAATACTGTCAAAACATTGTGAAAATTCTAAAAAAACAGGTCAAGGGGCTGAGCATATATATGAAAGCATTCTCATCCCAATCCGAAATTTCAGTTTCTAAAGGACAACCCTATTTTTGCATCATAGAGGAATCAGTCAATGCGGGTTGTCAAACTATGTACCAATAAATATCACAATAGCTACGGAATGTGCGGCAGTAATGGTCACCTTGAATTTATTCCATGCCCTTGAACTATGCCATTGCTTTCTGTATCGATGGGGCCTTGTACCTGGGTAACACGTAGAAATGCGGTGAAAGTGTGTGATCAGTTTGCAATGCTGGAGGAGGGCAATGACGGAAAAGTGCGATGGAATTACCCCCCGGGTGAGACGAGGACAAGGACGAGGACGATTCGATTATCGCAGTTGTTCCTCGACAGTCGCTTTGCGGTGCTGGTGAAGTGGAAGCTCCTGCTGCGACAACACACCCGCCGAGCGATCACCGACCCACTTGTTAGAGGTGTTTCGTATACGAAATATTTCCTGGTTAACCACAACAACCGCAGCTCGCCCACACCCACCATAGACTCGCCCCCACCCTATCGCCGAAAATTCCAGATTCCAGACGCCTTTACCCGCAGTGCGGTCCACCTTCCACGTCCGAAATTTGCTATTTATTACATCAGGAGTTCCATACCACGGCATTCCAAGTCGGCTATGACCTGTCCTAGGTGCATTCTGTGCAATTACCAACAACAGAGGTATATCCAATTATGTGCTTCTCTGATTCCCTCTATCGCCAACCTCGTAAATGTAATTCCGGGTTGTTGGAAAGTTGAAAATTCGTCGCATGATACGATAAAATCAGTAAATGAACCTCATTCTTCACCGAACAGAACCATGGAGATGCTCATCAGGAGTTCCCATCTGTCGGCCACAGGGGACAGGAATCAGGGTAGTGATCGATAGAACTTAGTAGGTGGAGGAAAATCAAACGCAGGCCTGAAAATTGGAAGGTATGACAAAGATGTGTGAAAGTTCCCACTGCAACAGGTAGTGGTATCACAGCAGTGTTTCTGAAATTTGGTGGTAGGCAGGCCACATCGACACAAGGCGGTAAATGTTTTCCAAAGTTGCGCCGGCGCCGCAAGTGACCCTCCAAGTGGACATCGACCATTGAAGGATGAAAAAACTTCGATTTACTTCGTAACGCATTTCGACGCTTTTGACCCATACTTTATTCACTTTTGACCAGACACTAAAGTAAACTAGTTTTTGTAGATGTTTCCAATGTGTCTCTACAGTTTCGAGGTCCATGTGATTACAGAATCGCAGCACTTCGTCTGATTTGAAGTTATCCTGTACACGTTTCAAAATATGTAACAAAAATCTATGAAGATAATTCTTTGACGATTTCTAGTCGAATATGGGTTGAGAAGTTTTCATACACCGCACATTGAAATTTTATCAAAAGATATGAATCAACAAGTTATAGTAAGTCGTCATGCACTAATTTTGAAACACTGTATTCTCTTATTTCTGAAACTCAATTTATTGCACTAATACATGCTAAAGTATCACTATGCAGAGTGGCATAGACTTCTTTACTGTTGCAACATCAAGATTCAATTCACATGCACGATCGACACTCTCAGAATTATGGATTTCAAGAACTGCCGTCGGATTTTTTACTTTCTGAAAAAAGCGCACACCGCTTGTGCCCTCAATATAAAGGCGCTTGGATCGCAATGGAAGAACTTGACAGTCTGTAGCAGGACTCTGCCTCCGAGATAGAGGACTCTCAGACTGAGAATTTTGGAATCACAGTAGATGGTCGACATCCGAGAGTTGATGGAGGTACCATGCGACGAATCATGCTCAAACCATAGCAAGTCCTTCGAGGAAGTTATCAAGGTTCTAGACAGCAATTCGGAGTTGGGGCTCTCGAATGCCAAAGCTGAGCGATTGCTGAAGCAGTACGGTCGCAACGAGCTCAAGGGTCAGGGGGCAGTGAACCCATGGAAAATTTTGCTTGCGCAAGTGGCCAACGGCCTGACGGCCGTGCTGACAATCGCTATGGTGGTGTCTTTCGCCGTAAAAGACTACGGCGAAGGAGGAGTGTTGGTGCTAGTGATTGCATTCAACACCATCGTTGGATTCATGCAAGAGTATCGCGCGGAGAAAACCATGGATGCCTTGCGAAAGATGGCGTCGCCGTCGGCGAAGGTCATCCGAGAGGGTATTCAGCAAAGAATCTCCAGTACGGATGTTGTTCCAGGAGATGTGCTGACTTTCGAGGTCGGCGACATTATTCCTGCAGACTGCCGACTGATGGAGGTCCTGAATCTTGAAGTTGACGAGGCTTTGCTCACTGGTGAATCTGTACCTTCGATCAAGCTCGTAGAGCCAATTCTGGGCAAGGATGTCTCGATTGGCGATCGCATCAACATGGTGTACTCGAGCACCACGGTGGCGAAGGGAAGAGGTCGAGCAATCGTTGCATCCACCGGGATGTCCACTGAGATTGGAAAGATTTCCAACGCAATCAATGAAACACCTGCGCAATTGACTCTCTTGCAGCGGAGGCTTAACATGATGGCATACGTGCTGATGGTGATCGCGCTCATCTTAGCACTGATTGTTTTTGCTGTGAACAAATTTGATTTTAACACGGAAATAATTATCTACGCCATCGCCCTCGCAATTGGTGTCATCCCAGAGGGGCTTATCGCGGTCATTACCATTGTGCAAGCTCTCGGCGTACGGCGGATGGCCAAGCAGCATGCACTGGTGCGGAAGCTGGTAGCTTTAGAGTCCCTGCAGGCGGTGACAAACATCTGCTCAGACAAGACCGGCACTTTGACGCAGGGCAAGATGGTGGTGACGAATGTTTGGTTCCCTGGACACGACTCCGAGTACATCATCTCCGGCCAGGGATACGAGACCAAAGGCGACATTTCGGCTCAGGGCCGTGCTATCGCCACAGAGACAGCGCTCGAGGACTTGAATTTCCGGAAGCTGGTGGAGTGCTGCGCGTTATGCAACACGGCAAACATCGTTGAGGCTTCAGAGGGCAACGTGTGGGGGGATCCAACTGAGATTGCTCTGCAGGTGTTCGCGTACAAAATGCAGATGGGGAAGCCTATCCTGCGCAAGACCAAGAAGCCGGTTGAGGAGTTCCCCTTCAGCTCCGACACCAAGCGGATGAGCATGGTTTACCTAACAAAACTCGAAGACGTGCTTGAAGTTTATTCAAAGGGGGCAGAGGTTGTGCTGACAATCTGCGACGATGTGATGGAACGGACGGGGAACCTCAGGAACATCAGCGAGGACGGTGAGTTCATGAAGAATGTGACTGTACAACAAGAGGAGATGGCGAAACAGGGTTTAAGGGTTTTAGTGATAGCCTACAGACAAGAATCTGAGCGAGCGATTGGCAAGCCGGTGTGTAAATGGAAGCGTGAGGATGTTGAGAGTAATTTGACATTCCTAGGGTTGGTAGGAATCCGAGACACTCCTCGGATAGAGTCCAAGGAATCTGTGAGTCAGTGTCACCAAGCTGGTATTACTGTCCACATGCTCACGGGAGATCACAAAGCTACGGCTCTGTCCATCGCCAGGGAAGTTGGCATCTTGGAGCCACTGTCCGCATCCAAGAGATCTACATCGAAACGTGGAGTGAAAGGTGATGCCCATGTGGTGCCCATGTCATCGTCTGTGATGACGGCAACGGAGTTCGACCCGTTGTCGGAGAAGGAGGTGGACGCACTGGACGAACTTCCACTGGTGATTGCGAGGTGCACACCATCAACGAAGGTGAGAATGATCGACGCACTGCACAGGAGGAAGAAGTATGCGGCTATGACGGGAGACGGAGTGAACGATGCGCCCAGTTTGAAGAAAGCGGACGTGGGAATAGCCATGGGAGCTGGGAGTGATGTGGCCAAGACAAGCAGCGAAATTGTACTTACAGACAACAATTTCGCAACAATTGTTCAAGCCGTGGCCGAGGGACGTCGAATATTTTCCAACATCAAGAAATTCGTTGTGCATTTGCTGAGCACTAATGTTGGACAGGTCATTGTGCTCCTCGGAGGGCTGGCGTTCAAGGATGGCTCTGGAATGTCAGTGTTTCCACTATCCCCTGTACAGATTCTATTCCTGAATCTTATTACGGGCACGCCACCCGCCATGGCATTGGGAATTGAGCGTGCCTCCTCCACAGTCATGCAAGTACGACCATATCTCAAGGGACTATTCACGAATGAGCTCATCGCTGACATCCTCGTTTACGGTACCTTCACCGGCGTCTTGGCCCTTCTGAATTGGGTGCTTGTTATCTACGCATTCGGGAATGGCGACCTTGGCAGTCAGTGCAATACTTCATCGAATCTGGGAGCTTGCGTGACCGTCTTCCGCGCTAGGGCGACTGTGCAAATGGCATTCACATGGATGATCCTATTTCACGCTTACAACTGCCGACACTTGCGAGCAAGTCTGTTCACCACGGAAGGAGGCGGCCGTTCTCGCTTTTTCGCCAACAAATTGATGGTTGCCTCGGTGTTCTTGGGCGCTGTCGTGCCAGTTCCCACCCTGTACATACCGGTCCTCAACACCGGCATCTTCAAGCAGGAAGGTCTGACATGGGAGTGGATCCTTGTCGGTATCACCATGGTTGTGTTCTTTCTGTTGTCGGAGTTTTACAAGTTGCTCAAGCGGCGCTTCATCACCACCCCTTACACTATGTAGACTATGAATTCATTCTGAACTCTAACCCCAAGCTTTGGTTTATCGTGTTTACCTATTATCTTAACTGTAGAGAATACATACATATATATATATATATATATACATATCTCGTGGTGCCGTACATTCAATCAATGGAATAAACAGAAATAGGCCTTAGTAGTTGAAGTTTCTGCGTCGGTACTGACGATTGGAATCGTAATTCAATCTAGGACCAGGGTGAGGAAGTAGCCGAACGTTGTAGAAATTTTTCTCGCCTGGTGGTCAGTTTAACGATTCCAATTTTGTTTAATGAATTGATTTCGTACAAGTTTTTTCACTGGATTGAATAACATAATCTGATCGGTGGCAAGTTTGCTAATTTTAGATCGTCAGTTCCGTTTTGCGGCAACTATTGATTGGGAAGATAAATTGTGGTGCAGTGGTTTACTGATACAATGCTGGGTATCGCATGGCCTCTTCTTAGTCTTCGTCTCGATTTGGATTGAAGCTCAACATCACTCAAACACTGCTTGGTCAAGAGTGATAACAAGAGATGAAGAGTTCCTAGTGCAGGTGAGCAGTAACTATGACATGCTGAAAACCATGCAAGTGAAAGTAATACTTGATTGGGCACTTAAGTGAACCAGCGTAGTTTGTCTCAATGTAAATAGGTAACAATCTCTGAGGTGGAATATGAGACGTTAGGAAAGGAATTGATCAAGCACTTCTGTTGAATTCATGGTCTACACTCCCACCTTTTGACCGTCGTAGAGAGATTCTTGCAGCATGAAACTTTTGGAATGTCCTGGAGCATCCCTGATGAAGATATTCCCTCCTCCAGTTGGCAGAGACGATCGGGGAAGATGCCGAAATGCGTGACTGCAAGAGTGAAGCGGAGAAAGGTTCGTGATTAAAAAAGACGATCACATTTGCTTGGACACTGATGTGGTAGAACAGGCTTAGGACTTCTGCAACAAACCAGGAGCAGCAGCACAAGGACAAGAATGAAGACGGTCATTGTTGAATAGTGAGGGCGCGTCGATGTCAGCATCGATGCTATGAAGCGGAGTCTGCCTGACAAGGCACAGATTCAATGCAAATGGGAAGAGGAAGAGCCTACAAGAAGTAGAATAAGAGGATTTCACTCACAGATGGCCACAAACTGCGACTGCATGAATGAATTAACGAAGGCAGCCCTACCAATCGCCACACCGCCTCATATTGCCATTCTCCTTCTTCAGCTCTTTTGGAAAATAGTGGCGCTGCCGCACATAAACTTAAAACCAATAACAACAATTAAAAAATATATAAAAATAACAATAATCTGTAAAATATTAAAATTAAGTTATGAAAATCTTATTATATTTTCAATTTAAGAGTATTTCTCAAAATATTTTTTAGAATGGGAACAAGATGAAGGTGAGTGCGGAATGGCACAAAGATATTGGGTTGGGAGGGTTGCAACTGTCATTTCAACTAACGAATTTCAGATGAATACAGGTAAAATTACAGTGCAATAACTCTGGAGAAAATTCTCACAAGAAGATTTACATTACACAACCCAGTAAAGTATTATTGGGTGTGGTGCTGAAAAATAATATAATAAAAATAATTGTATTGTTTCTAATTTGTAAACTTACTATAACTCAGATAAAAGTGTAAACCATGCTGCACTGCTTTTACCAAAGAGGATAAGTGAAAATCTAACCATATTCTTCATCAAATCAATATTATGTTGAAATATTTACTGAACATTTCACTGTTTCAAGTAACTCCAAAAGTTTAATTCTAATTTGAAACTTGTTGGACCAAACTTTTGAAATACTTACTGAACATTTGATTGTTGGACCAAACTTTTGGAGTTACCAATAAAATTGCAGTCCTCCTTGAGCCTTCAAAAAATTTCTTGCCATTTTAAGTGATATAAGAGCTATGAGAATTGTTTAATTTTTATTTTAATCATTATTAAAAAAAAACATGAAAAAATGAAAAAAAATATGGAATTTGAATGGTACAGGAAGCTCAAGAACTTGTGTAAATATATTATTATAATAATATTTGATATCATGTTCAGTTTTTATAATCATTACAGCGCATAAATCTAGTTTTGAAGACCTTTTGAATGACTTTTTTTATTTTTATTTTTTTTATATGTTGTTGTTAAACAGATAGTGAATACTGTAAACAATTTAAAAATCTAGTTTTCTAAAATAAATTATAATTTTTTTGGGTTCAACATCTACTTTAGTTTCGATCAGCACAAATTTAAAAACATTTTACCTGATTCATGTAAACATATAATCTGATAAATCTATTGTTTAGTTGATACAAAGCACGAATATTCTGAGTAAGCAGTAATTGTGATTCAGATATCCAAAATGATACAAAAATCCCTTCACATAAAAACCATGTGACAAAAAAACAAGAATTGCACAAAAATCACGAGAATCTGAAAGATGCAGCAAAAAAGGTGAGTCGGGTCCATGGAGAGGAGTAAGATTGAGTGAGTGGAAGTTTGGCACTAACTATGGATCCATCCATGCTCTACAAGAAAGAAAAGGGTGCAATGGTGTTATTATTCGGAGTAGAACAGTTCGGAGGAATAATAACGCCTTTTTGCATTGACACACACACACACTCACAGACATGGGGACGTGGGGGGCTTCGTATCTATCATCATCTGCGCTGCTTGACCTGGGCACATGCTCGCCACTCCTCACCCCCCTCCCCTCCCTGCTGCCTCACCGCACCTCACGTCACTCCCTCGCCTCCCCGTTTCCTCTTGCACACCAACCCACCTGCTCTCCCTCACTCCCTGGCCTGCCTGCCTGCCTGCCTTGCTTCGCATCCTCCTCCCCCTCCCCTACCTCCCTCACTCCCCTTGTACCACCATTACCACCACCGTCTCTTCTCCGTTGTATGTCACTCCTTCCCTCTCCGGTAATCCACTCTTTGCCCTGTCATTTGCATTGCCTATCATTGCCTTCAGTTCTCATTCCTCTGTGATCCTTCCTCCCCTTTTCTGTCTTTTGATGGGTTCTTCTAGGGTTTCTCAGCCCCCCCCCCCCCCCCCACCCACCTCTCCCCCCTCTTGTTTTATTTTCTTTTCTTCTCCCCTCGAGCTTCCTGTTGGTGATCTTACGGATCATTGGTTCTCCTCCTTTGTCTGTTGTTCTATGCACCGTATGTTTGGAATTCTGTGGAGGATTTGGCTTACGTGTTTGATTGTTTAAACTCAGTATTTGCCAGCACAGGGTTGTGAGATTCGCCACTGTCATTGTTGCGAATTCATTTGTATTCGGAGCTTGTAGTATTTAACCTTCTTTCACATTCGTTTACTTTGAGCTCACGTGTTATTTTATTGCTCCACTGCTGTGGGTCCATCGTTGCAATCTTGTGGTTGTGACGGAAGTTTAGTTCTTTGTTAACCACTATTTTAATTTTCGTCTGAGTTTGATATCAAGTCAGTCTGTCGTAATAGCCATAGCGCCAAGGGTTGTCAGCAATTGTTCAGTATTCACTTTGATGTTCTAGGAAGTTTTTTCTAGCCAGCCTTACTGCATTTTCTATGTCGGTTGTTGTGACATAAATTTGGATTTGTTTTTGGTGAATTCCTATATATATATATATATATATATATAAATATAGATTGACCTCACAACTTTCTCTATTATTGTTATTTTAATCTGACTCCTCGTTCAGGGTACCCTTGTTAATCAGTTCATGTCATCTCTTTGACCAGGTTGGATTCCCAACATACCGGTTTCTTCGTAACTGGTAGTGGACTGTGGGTTGAAACACATAAGAAAAGTCCGCTTTGATTGAGGAAGCGGGGCATCAATTTGGGTTTTGTGGCACAGATTAGGAAGAAATGCAAGGCACGCTAGGAGTGTCCTTAAGACCTTGCACTTCGTTACTCCATGCCACCCTGTCTCATAAAACTTCTTCACCGTCCCTCGCCAACTTTGGACAACGTGTGGTATTAGCTTGTGCTTTAGAAGGGAGAAATAGGAATAGATATGAAAACATTCGCTTTAGAATTGCTTCTGGACACAAGGTTTGGCCCCATGGAGATGTCGAGAGGACGTTAGGGTTTGGGGTTAGGCGGCCCCTTGTCGTAGTTGCTGCTAGGAGGAATATGCTGGCGGAGCTTCAGAGCATTAAGGAGGAAGCAGACGCAGGTACGTTATTGCCATAGTATTCTGTGAACTTCACCTAAATCGGGGTGATGTCACGGGGATTTTTTTCTGCAGATCTGAATTTGAAATTTTTCATTTGTGACATCTTAATCTGAAATATGAATTTTGCACTGATTGCAACGGATATCCCTCAAAGTGTTTTACTCTTTTTCATTTGATTTTTAGCATTTGTAATAACAAAAAAGAGGATCTCTACGTCATTGTCTCTTTCATATCTTCTGAGTTTCATTTATTGCCTGGTTCAGCTGGTCCGCTAGAGTTTGACTCGCCGCTGGAAGTAATCCTGTATCCAGATCCAAGATTGCGAGCCAAGAACAAATTTATCAAGGTTTTTGATGATAAACTTCAACAGCTTGTGAACGAGATGCTTGACGTCATGTACAAGTAAGATTTAATTCCTCAAAGCAAGAGGGCACAAGGCTTCTCGGTACACATATAGTCTGTCAAAGACACAGTGGTCCATGTGTCGAGAAGTTGGATTCTGTTTTGCAACATGTGCTGATATGCTGTATCATCCTGTTACTGATACCGATTGGAACCTCGTCATAGAACGGACGGTGTTGGCCTGGCAGCACCTCAAGTGGGAGTCAATGTGAGACTAATGGTATACAACCCCTCTGGAGAAAGGGGTAGCGGGAAAGAGTATGTATTAGTGAACCCTCGTATTGTGAAGTACGGAAAATCTCGGGATCTTTTTGATGAAGGTTGCCTTTCCTTTCCAGTCTTGGAGAGAGGTCCTAATCAATCTCTGACGATCGAGGCAGAAGTTGAGGTCAGAGGTGTTCTCTCTCTGTCTATGAGCATTAGTAAATAGCGGGAATGTTTCCAGTGTGGTATGAGTGGAATATTTCTGCCTTGATCTGGTATTACCAAGGTACTCAATCGATAATGGCGCAGATGCATTTGAGCTATGATTTATTCGAAACTTACACAAAGTTGAACTTGTTTTGTATGTATTTCTGAACGGAATCTGATTGTTTGGTTTTGTAGAGGCCCAAATCAGTGAGGATTGATGCTCAAGATATTAAGGGGAAGAAGTTCAGTATCAATTTGAAGGACTTTCAGGCTCGTATTTTCCAGCATGAATATGATCATCTTGAGGTAATAATAAGAATCTTACTCAGAAAGAAAAGGACTTCTCTAGAATCTTTTACTGCTAAATTGATTAGATTTTTAGCACTTCCTGTGAGTTGAATTGAAGTTAACTTTCAACTGATTATTCAATCTGTTGATTCAAAATATAATCACGCCCTAAGTACATCAAATGAATTTGTTACTTTATATTAAGATGGTTCGTTACCGAGGTGTATGCCTTGATAAGGAATCTGATACTCTGCCACGGTTTTGTGCCACTGTAGGGAATTTTATACTTTGATCGAATGACTCCAGAAGTGCTCGACACCATTCGACCTGAGCTTGAGGTAAATTCTAGCATCATAAGGTCATATATTGAGATCAATCAATTCCATAATCTGAAGTGTTAAAAGTAGCACCTTGACATTATATATGCATCTTCCTTATTTTAGAGATTGAGGTTTCTGAAATCCACTAAAAAGTAATTTAAAAAAAATATCCTGCTGTTGTCTTCACACCTTATAGTTGCATCAAGAGTACTCCGAAGCTGGGAATACATTCGAATTTCCTCATGGTATGGTTCGCTGTTCATGATTCTAAAATTCTTGCTCCTGCTGAACTTTGCAGAAGCTTGAGAAGCTGTACGAGGAGCGAACAGGCCAGCCATCTCCCGAGAGAATTAGTGAGAGGCGGTAAACGACAGCGTGTTCTCATCATTTTAGGGATGGATTAATTGAGTTTTAGATTTTGATCGCATAAAATTATGTAGTATGTAGTATAATTTGAAGGTCTGATTTTGTACAGACGTTTTTCTGCACTTAATATGAATTACATGATGTACGTTGGAGAGAATCAGTCCACTCATGTTCTCTTCTGCTCCTCTTGGTGGACCCTACGTAGAGTTCTTTATGCAGCCTACTTCAACTAGCCTGCCCTGTAGTTTTGCATTTGGTGTTGGTGCCGTAAATCGTGTTTGAACCCTAAGCAGAGGCTGGATACAAGGGAAAGGCATCTAATGGAAGGATGATGCTGCAAAGCATATGGTTCTGCAAGTTGCCAACTAAACTTGCCTTCGTCAAGCATCATCATTTTCTAGGGCTGCTCTCGTAGAATGCGCCAGAGTGGTCGTGTGAGCCTGGACACTCTCAAGTGAAAGCTCTAACAGGAGCTGTTGTGATACCGCTGTTAGCTTCCTCTACTTCTCTGTTCTGGTTTAGTCTGCTGCCTCTGATATGACAAGTATCTCGGGTATGGACTTCCAGAGAATAAATAAGTAAACGTACTTGAGCTTCTTCACTGTCCAAAGATTATTGAGAGGGAAATGCTGTCACGAAATTTCCAAGTTACTTGAATCTTATTAAAATGTTGGATTTGGACGTATATTGTGTTTGGAAATTGTATCAGTTAACGGCATGTTTTTAGAAGATTAAATAAATTATATGTTTGATAAATTAAACGGAATTGATATAAGCCTTTTTGTACAATGGATTTTGATACTTTGTCTTTAGTCTATGACTTAAAACAAGTAACTGAGAGTTGAATGGATCCTACAATTCCGTTCTTTCACACAAAAGGACCATTTTGATGAATTCAAAGCATTGATATTAAAATTTGGAGTTAGTGATACTGAATCTGACGTGAAAATCAAAATATGAAATTTAGATCTACAACAAGAATAATAGCAGTGAATGACCTAATATGTTTGATGGTTTTATAATATGCTTAATGATAATAATTCCGACAACATATTTGGTCCGATTTATTTAAATTAATTTATACAGAGTTGATTGCAAAGAGAGATAACAATCCAATTAACAAATCTTATATCATTTCAATAGCAAAAAAGTTACCTTGTCAACTTGATAAGTTATAGATCACACAAACATATTAGAGGAATATATTTATATATATATATATATATATATAGATACTCATATACACAAACACATGTATACTGTGTATATTACATTATTCTCTCAATATTCTACTACAATTGACACATTTAGAATTAGATTTAATTTTTTTCTACAACAATGTAGAAATATTAAATTACAGCTGATTAATTAAAAAAAAAATCTGGAAATGGATGTTTCATGATTCAAATAAAATTCAAATCCATATGTAAAGAGCAGGGAGCAGTGGGTTTGGAAATAGGGGGGGGGGGGGGGATGTCCCCAGGAGGCGACGCGGTTACACCCTCGGAGCAGGGCTCCACCTCTGCAGAGGCTCCGAAACCCTAAACCCTGGGCCGTAATCCCACGGAGACAAGCCCCTCGACTCGATCCTTGGGCCTGGCGATGGCGCCTCAGCCCCCCCTCACCACAACCCCACTGGGCTCCTTGACATTGTTGTGTTCCGCTTTCCCTGCGTCCATCATCGCTGTGCTAGGATGTCCACTTGCCGCGGAGGAGTGTCCAAGGGGCCTCCCAAGCATCAAAACAAGTAAGGCTGATTTCTTCTTACTTTCAGCCGCTGCTCTTTGCTTCTTCTCATGCAATTTTTGAGTTTATGTTGCCTTTGACATCGTGCTCTGTTCTTGTACGACTTGACTGCCTTAAGTGAGTCAATCTGGTTGCTGTTTCCTTTTCGCTAAGCTGGGTCTCTGTACGTGGTGCAGTTCTGGTCTCTTCTCGAGTTCATATTCTGACTGTTGTTTTGATTGGGTAATCCTCGTACCTGGATGATTGTTGGTTGCAGGACGGTTTGGAAACCAAACGCTGGGATTAAGAAAAATGAAACCGTACGCGACCGGTTCATTCTTCTTCATTTCTTCCTGACATCTAGTCTGTGCTTGACCTGAATTCATACAATGCGTAACTGCGCCAATGGAAGTTTTAGAGTCTAGGGATGAAATTGAAATTTTGATTCTCGACATGGTAGATGCTTTTCCTTGAGGATTACCGATTTGCAATGGAATTTACGGCTTAAAGACTAGCCTTGTCAGCTGTGCGGGCTGATGACTGCTTCGTACTTCATGTTTCAGGAGGTGGGAAGCAAACAGCGCCCGTATCCTGCCATTACTGGAGTGTGCCCTCGCTGCAAACAACAAATAGAATGGCGACGCAAGTAATGTTCCTCATGGCCGCCAGCCAATATGAGTTGACGTTATTCTAGCTATCTTATTATTCATAGCTCAGGCTGATTGGATTGCGTAAACGTGAATGTCGTTAGTTCTTCAACCTTGTCCAATGTCATGATTACAACATTATAGTATCATCT
This sequence comes from Physcomitrium patens, assembly GCF_059467195.1. Lineage (NCBI taxonomy): Eukaryota > Viridiplantae > Streptophyta > Bryopsida > Funariales > Funariaceae > Physcomitrium > Physcomitrium patens. The sequence continues at coordinate 8,674 of NC_143433.1, read as the reverse complement.
TTCACCCTTCAAACGATTTTGTTTTTATTTTTTGCTACTTGTTTTTGTTTCGTATTGTTCTCTCTTTGTCGTATATTAGGCTCTGACTATGTTAATTGTGAACATTAGGTATGGTAAATACAAGCCACTAACTGAGGCAGCCAAATGGTGAGTGTTATCTACCACTTACGTCTTATTCATGCTGGCTAGTCTTGAGGATACCACAGGTAGAGTGCAAGTATCCCCTTGAAAAATGCCCAATGGTGTTATGAATTTCTCTTGTCCTTTTTGCTTTGTCTGTAGATGTCTATTCTGTCACTGCGTTTATCAGCGTCTGTATTTCTCTGCGACCATACGGTGGTTTCACTGTTATGAGCAGCGGACTCAGATGCAAGCAATCGATTTACTATTTATGAATAACAAAGCTTGTACAGGTAACTAGTAATATACCAATCGAGAGATATTACAACATTATTTGATTAGGTAATTGAGCTAAAACGTAAATACCCTGTACACTTTTGGAACAGTAACGATTGTGGAAAACGGGCAGTAAGACAAGCTCACCATACCATTTGCATACGTAAGTTTACCCGTACCGAACTTTCCGAATAACTGAAATCAGTTTTGCAACTGGATTAACTGGGGATACTTCAGATACGTGACAAATGTGTTCGTCATTTGCTTGCAGCATGCTCGAAAAATAGAAACGTTTGTGCCAAATGCTGCCGCCCAGCAGAAACTATTGTTGGAAGGTAGTAAACCTCGGTCTTTTTGCCTGCCAGAAGTTGGTTATTGAAGGGATGCTATGTCGATAAACTTTTTTATTAGAGCTTTACTTTTCAAAAGAGCTGGATATTTTGGCTGTTCGCCTAAAAATGTATCTTGCGTGCTCTTGATCTATTTGGGACCTTGAGTATCGTTAAGGTATAAATAGCGACCCGATCATCTTGGGTTACGCAATGTCGTTTGTTTAACAAGCATCTAATCCCACAACTAATGACATACATGCCTATGATTACAGCAATGTTGATGCAGAAGAGGAGCGAAAGCAACTAGAAAACGTAATGTGCTGTACTACCTCTCTTTGTGTTAACTTTTTGGTTTAGTTTTTCTGCCATTTAAAAAAAAATAATGATTACATAACACCTAAGATCTTCAATGTGCAGGCTCTCAAAAACATGCGAGAACGAGACAGAAGGACTCTACTCAGGACGGTACGTTTGTGGGTTTGTGGGGCTCAGAGCATGTATCACAAGTCGATTAAATTCAAGGAAAAACTTCTAGAAACTTGGCTGGTATTTGCACACTGTTTTGCGTAAATGAGCTCCGAACTTTGGGGTCTGAAAAAATATTTGTGAAAAAAGGAAAACAAGTTCTCTTATCCGGAACTAATGTTTTATCGAGTTGGTACTGAATTCAGATGGAAGGAGGGAGCAGCATCATGAAGACACCAGCTAACAAAAAACAGGGTAATGAAGTATCAGATTCTCACGACGAGGTCAACTCGGATTTGGAATTTGGATCTGATGAGGAGGACGACGAAAACGATCAAGACGAACCATAAAATGCAAATTAGAAATACTCCAATTCAACACTATTTGTACTTCCATATACGTAGTACCATGACTCCTAGCAGAGGAATCGTGGATAACCAATTAGTAAAGAAACAATTCGCAGCAGCACAAAGCTCTCACCTTTTTCAACTTGCGAGTTGATGTCAACATGCTTGTATTGTTCCAAAAGCAAAGAATGGGAATTACACAAAATGTTCCCCAGAAGGACAAAGACGCGAATTGACACGTGACAGAAAAGATTTTGGAGGAAGTTACTTTAGGTGTAATTAAGGCTCTAGTAGTAGAGGCCAAATTGACTGGAAGTGGTGGAGACCCTTGGTTTTGTGGTGCATAATGGAGGTGGTTGCAGAATCCGAGAGAGCCTGGGGATGACGGTGATTTGAAGGATGTGGTTTGGTGAGTGATGACATATTGAAAAGATTTGTTCTTTTAAACTCATCCTCCTAATGCTGAAACCTCTTAATTTGTGATCTGCTTGCAATTGTCACCTTTGTTCCCAATTTGTGGTGGATTGCAATTCAAGATTCTTGTTGGCCACTTGATTGGTTTGTTGTTGAGCTTACACTTCAATTTGACATATTTGTCATTGCTCTGATGAAAAAGTGCTCTAAATAAACCTCATTGGGGTATGACAACCTATTTGTGGTATTCAAACATTTGAAATCAAGTCCAAAATTTAGAATTATAATACAAAGATATAATTGGTATTGATTTTTGCATAGAATGAATTTAGTTCTATTCTTTATCAAGATCATCTTAGTCAGATGTAATTCCAAAATTGTTCATAATATGGTACATGCAACTACTTTGAGAGTTAACATCATGTGGCAGTCTTGTGGCTGTAGTAATTACTTGGCATTTGGTGTATTAATGCCAACCTTCAATAGCCACACATTTCCATGACAATGGAGTAGATGTCTTGAATTTTTCATTTGTATCAAAGATGATGACCATCCTTCAATCTCACTTTTATCTTAAGTATGACCATTTCCAAGCAAACAACGCCACTTTTAGTCTCATATATAACTGCTTGCTTAGCTTTAAAATTTCTGAAAACTTTGTGTCTTTTCTTTGTACGCATGCCGACATGTTGCAATGTTGCTTTCTTTGGTACAAGTAGCATCATTGTTGAAGTAGTTGATGAAGATTTCTTTGCCTTGCCTCCTTTGTCCAGAAAATAAGGAAGTGTGTGAATCAACTTAGAATAGAGAATGGTCTAGTAGAGATGTGGTGAATTGAATAAATTGTAACATAAGTACAAGTACTTGAGAAGAGCATTTTCAAAGACGAGTTGACCTAACACTTGAGATTACAATGGAATTTCATACCTTGAGTCAACAATACCTTGGTTTGTATACATTTGTTTAGAAAGGTTTGTGCCTTAGCTTGAGTTGCAAAGTCTAATTCAGTTTCTTACAATTTATGTTTTAATATCTAATGCCTACAGTCTTGATAAATGTTATAGATACACTATACAAAAGACTGAACAAGAAGTTGAACAGAAGAGTTTAAACAAGAAAGCTAACATAAACTTGATTAAATTAGATGAGTTTTAATACCAAAAGAGGTGAGCTAGAGCTCTAAAAGTTGTATTGTTAAGATTAAAGATTCCCTCAGTTTCAACTCCGATATTACTATTAGGTAGGAAGCTTCTCAAGCAACCTCTACAACTATCTAAATCTTTTTAAAAATCTTTTGGAATATTTTGAAAATATTCTAAAATCTTCTAAAAGAATCTTTAAGAAATCTTTATGAATCTTTAAAGAATGTTCTTATAGAATATTCTTTTTGGATGTCCATAACAGCATTAGTCCACATCAACTCGCATGAATTTGGATAAGTTTGCATCAGTCTTTATAGCCCTCAACCTACATTCTTCTTCCACAATCCTTAACCTTGTATTTGCTTATATCAACTTATATTGACTCTTGCCTCTTGTCTTTGTAGTCAATCCTTAGCCTTTAACTATAATCCTCGACCTTTAGCCCCTAACCTTCAACCTTAACCCTTGGTCCTAATTCTTAATTCTTATTTTTTTTGGTTATATCTTTTCTAGTGTTTTATTTTTAGTTTTTTTTTCTTTGGTTATATTTTTTTATAAGTAAAATTTATTCCTTATATCTTATTTTAATTTGTGATTTTTATATCAATAAAAAAAAAAAAAATCTTTCTTTGATTTTTTTAGTTTTAATTATTTCTTCACTTCATATTCATTAAAAATGAATGCTTCAATATCAATTATTACTTCTATAGAGATACCTTTGATCACTTCAATCATTAAGCCTTTACACTTCTATGTTCTTCTTTTTTCACTATGAATTATTCATAGAAACAATTATCTCCTATTGACAAAAATGGCAAAGGTTGACATGTTTATAAAATAACTTTTTTAATGTGATTCCATTTGAAGAATTTTTACTATAAATGCTTTAATTTCTATTACTATCCATTAAAAATCATTATCTGTCACGGACACAGAATACAGACTTGATATCTACTAAGAAGTTCAAAAAGAATTGGCAAAAACTAGATTAATCAGATGAATACAAGAACAACACTAGAGAGGTGAGCTAGAGCTCCAAGAGATGTGTTGTCGAGACTGAAGAACTCTTCAACCTCGATCCCAATATATACTCTTATTTAGGAAGCTTCTCAAGCAACTTCTACCAACTAGGAAGCTTCTAGAAGGTTCCAGAGACTTGCTTCTAGAAGGTTCTAGAAACTTATCTTTAGAAGGTTCTAAGGACTATGTCCCTAACATCTTCTACCAACTAAGAAGCTTCTAGAAGGTTCCAGAGACTTGCTTCTAGAAGGTTCTAGAAACTTATCTCTAGAAGGTTCTAAGGACTATGTCCCTAACGTCTTCTACTAACTAAGAAGCTTCTAGAAGGTTCCAGACCCTTGCTTCTAGAAGGTTCTAGAAGCTTTTCTCTAGAAGGTTCTAGAAACTTGTCTCTAGAAGGTTCTAAGGACTATGTCCCTAACATCACCCCTTCCTTTAGCTTCGAGGTCTCTGAGAAGCAATATTATTGTCAATTAGTACCAACGCAAGAAAATGAAGATCTGTCGCATAACATCTGCTATGAACTCCAACTGTTGTTCACGAGGTAAGTGGTTCATCGGCCCTTGAAGCCAATGGTAGTGGCCCACTCCTTCAACTTCTGACCAAGCATGAACTTCCGTGTCTTCATTGTGAAATTGTCCTAAAAATATGCCTTCTGGTTGACCATCGTAAGCAGGCTCAGACTCAAATACAATCACCAGTGATCGGTTACTTGGTATCCTCCGTCGTCGTCGTGGTGCAGGTGGTTCTTCATCTCGGGGTCGCCTTCGTGAACTAGTTGGTTGAGATAATTTGACTGGCATAGTATCTATCTCTTGGCTATCCATATCAGAAGACCAAACTATGGCTACCTAAAAAATTCTATTTTATCTTGGAGAAAATAACTACATCAACTACGAATTTTGGTGGTGCTCTCTCCTTTTCTTATATTCTTGGGTGAGCAAGCTTCAGAAAGAAGCTATTGTCGAACCGGCTTAGGTTTATGAGGATGTTGTTGATGAAACTCTTGTACCTTTTGCGGCGCATTGGTGAGATTTTTAGCTGGCTTCCACGTTCGCTCATTAATGTCGTAGCTGCACCAATGAACAAGATACTCCAACTTGCTCCACTTTCGTCGAGAATCCAACACCTTTTCAACCTCGTATTCCTCGTGGTTCTCGATCTCAATACTAGGTGGCGGACATTGTACTCTTCCAGAAAAAAAATGACTCTCGATAAGGCTCCAACAAAGAAACATGAAAGATTGGATGTACTTTCATAGAAGCTGGTAATTCCAGACGGTACGCCAGTGGATTGATTTGCTTTTGGATGATAAATGGTCCCAATCTTTGATAGTCCAACTTATTACATGGTCACTTGGTCTTGATATTCCGTCGAAGAAGCCATGCTTTATCTCCAATTTTGAAAGTAGGTGCTTGATTCCGAAATCTATCTGCAGACGTCTTGTAGGATTCTTGAGCGGATTGTAATTGAAGCTTCAACGTATTTTGAAGCTCTGATAGTTGTTTCGTAAATCCTTCAGCTGCTGGATTGTTATTTGTTGATGGACTCAATAAATCAAGCTTTTGATGATATCCATAGTTGGAAAAGAATGGTGTGTATTGAGTCCACGCATGGAGGGTGTTGTTATATGCAAACTCAGCTAGCGGCAGATATGTGGTCCAATCGTCTTGCTGATAGTTGATGCTGCATCGTAAGTATTGTTCCAAGACTTGGTTCACTCGTTCCGTTTGACCATCAGTTTGATGATGAAAAGCCGAAGAAAGCTTGATATCCACCTTCAGTATCTCAAAGAGAGATCTCCAAAACTTTGATACGAACTGGGTTCCTCGATCTGATACGATATCATCTGGTAGTCCATGATATCGATACACATTATCGAGAAAGAGCCTTGCTGTGACTTCACTGGACGATGTCTTCTTGTAAGGGACAAAGTGTGCTATTTTTGTAAGCCGATCTACCACGACAAAGATGCTGTCAAATGAGTTTGATGATGGCAGGTCCACCTTGAACTTGAAAGTATAAAAGTATCTCCCTCCACCTTGAACTTGTCATCATTGGCACGTTGCTTAATATCAATGGCTACTAAATCTTCAATGGTTACGGTACGTACCTGATTCAGGAAGTCAGCATCAATTGGCATAATAGTAGCGCAAAGCTGAAATTGCTCTGGCTTCAACAATGTCGTACATTGTTGATCAAACGCTGCTTCTCCAGCCTTTGGTACAAGATACGATCTCCTCGATAAGGCATCAGATAGTCCTTGCTGCTTTCCACGTCGATAAGTGATAATAAAATCGAACCTAGATAGCAACATACTCCATTGAGCTTGACGTCGATTTAGAACTCGAGCCGACATGAAATACTCCAAATTCTTGTGATATGTGTATACGGTGTCGTATTACGTGCTTTCCTGCTCGAGAATGCGCCAGGCATCTGGCTGTAGAAGGTAGTATGGAGATTCGCCGATAGTCAAGCAGTCTATCAGTTTTTGACTGCTGGAATATAAACGACTGCAATAATGTACCGTAAATCTATACGGATGCTCTTCGACTGCTTGTCGAAGTCTTTTTTTTTTTTTTTTTGCTCTAGCCGATAGGTCTCTAGACGTTACAGAGAACCTCGAACAACCCAAACTGTTAATCTTCAATACCCCTTTGTACTTACGATCTTGTATCCACTGACTGTCCTGTTAGATTAATCCAATAAATTTCATTCACTCAGCATACTCAATCCTATAGACACCCTTTTAATCCTTCAATCACAGACGTAACTCGATTTTATAAAACAGTCAAGAGTATTCAAACCCACTTCATTTAAAAATCCCGATTTACCATTACAACACTGACTTCAGCAGCGATTGCCTCAGTCTTTCCAAAACTCTACGAAGAAGAAAAATCCAAATTCTATGTCTTTCCTTCCCTAACCCGAAGCATGAAGCTCCTCTCTCTAATTCCCTTGATCTTCAAAACCCTCCAATGAAAACCAGGGTTTAGGGTTTAGGGTTTAGGGTTTAGGGTTTAGGGTTTAGGGTTTAGGGTTTAGGGTTTAGGGTTTAGGGTTTAGGGTTTAGGGTTTAGGGTTTAGGGTTTAGGGTTTAGGGTTTAGGGTTTAGGGTTTAGGGTTTAGGGTTTAGGGTTTAGGGTTTAGGGTTTAGGGTTTAGGGTTTAGGGTTTAGGGTTTAGGGTTTAGGGTTTAGGGTTTAGGGTTTAGGGTTTAGGGTTTAGGGTTTAGGGTTTAGGGTTTAGGGTTTAGGGTTTAGGGTTTAGGGTTTAGGGTTTAGGGTTTAGGGTTTAGGGTTTAGGGTTTAGGGTTTAGGGTTTAGGGTTTAGGGTTTAGGGTTTAGGGTTTAGGGTTTAGGGTTTAGGGTTTAGGGTTTAGGGTTTAGGGTTTAGGGTTTAGGGTTTAGGGTTTAGGGTTTAGGGTTTAGGGTTTAGGGTTTAGGGTTTAGGGTTTAGGGTTTAGGGTTTAGGGTTTAGGGTTTAGGGTTTAGGGTTTAGGGTTTAGGGTTTAGGGTTTAGGGTTTAGGGTTTAGGGTTTAGGGTTTAGGGTTTAGGGTTTAGGGTTTAGGGTTTAGGGTTTAGGGTTTAGGGTTTAGGGTTTAGGGTTTAGGGTTTAGGGTTTAGGGTTTAGGGTTTAGGGTTTAGGGTTTAGGGTTTAGGGTTTAGGGTTTAGGGTTTAGGGTTTAGGGTTTAGGGTTTAGGGTTTAGGGTTTAGGGTTTAGGGTTTAGGGTTTAGGGTTTAGGGTTTAGGGTTTAGGGTTTAGGGTTTAGGGTTTAGGGTTTAGGGTTTAGGGTTTAGGGTTTAGGGTTTAGGGTTTAGGGTTTAGGGTTTAGGGTTTAGGGTTTAGGGTTTAGGGTTTAGGGTTTAGGGTTTAGGGTTTAGGGTTTAGGGTTTAGGGTTTAGGGTTTAGGGTTTAGGGTTTAGGGTTTAGGGTTTAGGGTTTAGGGTTTAGGGTTTAGGGTTTAGGGTTTAGGGTTTAGGGTTTAGGGTTTAGGGTTTAGGGTTTAGGGTTTAGGGTTTAGGGTTTAGGGTTTAGGGTTTAGGGTTTAGGGTTTAGGGTTTAGGGTTTAGGGTTTAGGGTTTAGGGTTTAGGGTTTAGGGTTTAGGGTTTAGGGTTTAGGGTTTAGGGTTTAGGGTTTAGGGTTTAGGGTTTAGGGTTTAGGGTTTAGGGTTTAGGGTTTAGGGTTTAGGGTTTAGGGTTTAGGGTTTAGGGTTTAGGGTTTAGGGTTTAGGGTTTAGGGTTTAGGGTTTAGGGTTTAGGGTTTAGGGTTTAGGGTTTAGGGTTTAGGGTTTAGGGTTTAGGGTTTAGGGTTTAGGGTTTAGGGTTTAGGGTTTAGGGTTTAGGGTTTAGGGTTTAGGGTTTAGGGTTTAGGGTTTAGGGTTTAGGGTTTAGGGTTTAGGGTTTAGGGTTTAGGGTTTAGGGTTTAGGGTTTAGGGTTTAGGGTTTAGGGTTTAGGGTTTAGGGTTTAGGGTTTAGGGTTTAGGGTTTAGGGTTTAGGGTTTAGGGTTTAGGGTTTAGGGTTTAGGGTTTAGGGTTTAGGGTTTAGGGTTTAGG